>NC_045541.1:13486823-13743458 GCF_009769535.1 Thamnophis elegans | reverse complement strand
GGATCACGGGCTGCAATTCAATCTAGACTTCCTTGGACATTACTCTCAATGGTGTCAATATTTTTTTTCCTGTCTTGTTGTTGTTCCTTCATAAACATGCATCAAGATCTCTACAGTGCTATGACCTTCAGGGGACTAATAGATAGTTTCCTTATTTCTATTAAGAAATAGGCCCAGGTGCATTTATTTCTAAGGAAGTATGCATAAGATGACAGAGACATTTTTCATGTTTAAGACACAATGTTGCTATCCATGCCAAACCCTTGAACAAATTACCCAAATTTATTGAGAAGGGATGCACAAATCACATTATTCAGGACAGCTGAATTGCCCGAGTGAACTACTCTCAATGGCAGTTTTCTATAGGGTGTTTGAAGAGCCATGGTGGTACAGTGGTTATTCAATATTGCAGGCTAATTCTGCTGCTGACTGCCAGCAGTTTGGCAGTTCGGTTCTCATCGGCTCAAGGTTGACTCAACCTTCTATACTTCAGAGGTCAGTAAAATGAGGAACCAGATTTTTATTTTATTTTTTGCTTTTAGGCAGTGCTATTCGGTACAACATGGAATGTTTCTTCTGCTGCCAGCTGTCATTTACATTAGTAGTTTGGAGACTCAGCGTTCCTTCTCCATTTCACTGGCATCAGAAGAGGAGCTGGGATGTTTGCCTGAAGGCAGTGATGGGTGGTGTGTCATCAGTAAAATGAAGCTGGACACAGTCTTGTGAGGCCCTGATTAGATTCCCTTTTGAGAATGATCTAATATCTGTGATTCAGGTCAAAGCATTCCAAACCGTGGAGTCCCAATTATAGAATCCTTTTCTGAGACAAATGAGGTTGGTTTCTGGGTTGTCAAAAGTTAGGCAACAATTTATCTAGGTGTTTGCAAGATCATACTGCTTTAGATGAACTCTTCTCAGAATTGATGCCTACTGCATGTTATCAGTATATGTTTTACTTTTAGTATAGCAATAGCAATAGTTAGACTTATATACCGCTTCATAGGGCTTTCAGCCCTCTCTAAGTGGTTTACAGAGTCAGCATATTGCCCCCAACAACAATCCGGATCCTCATTTTACCCACCTCGGAAGGATGGAAGTCTGAGTCAACCCTGAGCCGGTGAGATTTGAACAGCCGAACTGCAGAACTGCAGTCAGCTGAAGTAGCCTGCAGTGCTGCATTTAACCACTATGCCACCTCGGCTCATACACTAGACTATACTTAGTATAGTCTAATGTATGTTTTTAATGGTGGTATATCATTGTCACACATTGCTTTGGACACTGTTCTGGGATCTTTTAAGAGAAAATGATATAAAATAAATGGATGATTAAACATTACAACAACAACAATAAACATATCAGCTTATCACAACACACACACACACACACACACACACCAACTTGGAAGGAGAGGCTATGCAGCAATATCATTAAAAGGGGACTTGTCTGCTGCTTACAAACACACTCCTTGCCAGAACTGCAATCATAATGCTGTAAAGTGAACTTTCCCTTAGAGCATAGGATTTTATTGAACAATAAAACATTTTATTGTGTAATAAATAAAACACAAGAATGCAGAGTGTGAAAGCACCTCTGGGAGTTCTGCATGAGTCACTCCCCAACCCTATGCCCACTTACTTGAGAACGGACCCCACTCAGCACAAGATGCCTGACGCCCGAGAAAACATACCTAGATTTTACTGTAAGGATTACACTAGCGTGTTCTGTATGTGCCTACCTAAATGGGTGGAGCAAAGCAATATAAACAAGGATGTGTTTCCACAATTTGATTCTAAATACCTAGCCTTCTCTTGTTTCTGAAGACCAAGGTTGTACCCAGCAAGCAAAGACTTCATCCGTGACCTGACAAAAGGGCGAATGACAAAACCGCGCCGACTAAACCGCGTCGCTAAAACCGCAATGTCATCAACGCACCAACAACGGCACGCCGACAACAGCGCGCCGACAGAAGCGCGATTTAAGTTAAGGTAAGGGTTAGGTTTAGGTTTAGGGTTAGGGTTACAGCGCGCTTCTGTCGGCGCGCTGTTGTCGGCACGCTTCAGCGCTCATTCGTCGGCGCGCTTTAGAACTCGCGGTTTTGTCACCGCGGTTTAGTCGGGCACGCTTTTGTCAGGCGCGCTTTTATGGGTGAACCGACTTCATCAAGATGAGGAGAATGCATTGTGACATCATAATGCAAACTCTGCCCCTTGTATAAATTCTAATGCAAATACAAAAGGGTGGAATTTACATTTGCAATGTCACAATGCACAATGTGTCGTTTGTCTCCCTTTCTCCACATAAGAAACTCACACTTCAGAGCTATTGTTATTTACAGTAAGGGATGGGGAACATGCCTTTTAGACTGCAATCTAATCAAAGGATTAAAGAGCCTGAACCTCCATTATTCTAACACTGCAGCATCATTCAACTGCTGGAAAACTTAGCAAGGGAAAACAAGCTTTAAAAAAAGAACAAAGACCAGTGCTTGGTGTGTGTAAGTGTGCATGTCTCTCTCTCTCTCTCTCTCTCTCTCTCTCTCTCTATCTATCTATCTATCTTACTGTCTATCTGTCTGTCTATCTATCTATCTATCTATCTATCTATCTATCTATCTATCTATCTATCTATCTATCTATCTCTCTATCTCTCTATCTCTCTATCTATCTATCTATCTATCTATCTATCTCTATCTATCTCTCTATCTATCTATCTCTCTATCTCTCTCTCTCTATCTATCTATCTATCATCTATCTCTATCTATCTACTATCTATCTATCTATCTATCTATCTATTATATTATATATATATATATATATATATATCTATATATATATATATATATATATATATCTATAGTTATATATATATATATATATGCTGGTTTAAAACTTTTTTTTCAGAGTACCATTGATTTATACATGTTTCTCTTTCAAAATATTATTCAGGCTTGCAAGATAGCAACAGCACACATTAGGAAACTCCTAATGATTAAAAAAAAGTCTAAGAAAGAAGA
This sequence comes from Thamnophis elegans, assembly GCF_009769535.1. Classification (NCBI taxonomy): domain Eukaryota; kingdom Metazoa; phylum Chordata; class Lepidosauria; order Squamata; family Natricidae; genus Thamnophis; species Thamnophis elegans. The sequence continues at coordinate 13,740,442 of NC_045541.1, read as the reverse complement.
AGAGAAAGGAAACAAGAAGGAACATTTAGGTATCTCGGAAGATTTCTTATCAGCACACAACATAGCTCTCTAATGGTTCAGTACCTCAGAGGGTCATCTGAGATCACTTATCATATAAATCAAATAAGTGGCAGACTATAAGAGTGCAGGCCTATAAGCAATTTTATGTCTTTACTCACAGGCATCAAATCTATCTTTTGGACAGACTATAGAGAGAAGATAATGCGCTAAACCCATTTAAGCTTTCCACAAAACTCAAATAAAGAGATCACCTAATCTGAAGATGCCACAATGACCCTTGATTAAATGCCAATTTGTGGAAGAAAATAGCTGGCATTAAACTTTTACAGAGCTGACTGACCTAAACTCTTGTTTACCCAGAAAGTGTTTCTACTTTGAAGAAAGGTCTCTCACACACATCTTGAAATACACTGAATAAAATTGGTATACCTTAAGCCCTAAAGGTCAAAGTCGGGTTGAATATTTATGATCTGGTTACTGCAGAGGAAGGGACACGGTGGCTCAGTGGCTAAGATGCTGAGCTTGTCGATCAGAAAGGTTGGAAGTTTGGCGGTTCAAATCCCCAGCACTGTATAATGGAGTGAGCTCCCGTTACTTGTCCCAGCTTCTGCCAACCTAGCAGTTCGAAAGCATGTAAAAATGCAAGTAGAAAAATAGGGACCACCTTTGGTGGGAAGGTAACAGCATTCCATGCCCTTTTGGTGTTTACTCATGCCAGCCACATGACCACAGGGACGTCTTCGGACAGCGCTGGCTCTTCGGCTTTGAAATGGAGATGAGCACTGCCCCCTAGAGTCAGGAATGACTAGCACATATGTGTGAGGGGAACCTTTACCTTTACTGCAGGGGAAACACTTCAACAAATGCGGGAGACTACAGCAGTGGTTTATTGGTGTTAGGCCATGAAACCTCCCATTCCCACCATGCAAAGGGATTCGGGGAGGCCCGCCTGACTGTAGCAACTAGGAAATCAATGTTACAGGTCTTTCTTATCTAATAACTGCCTTGACTCCCAATGGGGTAACAACTTAGGAAGATGACCCTTCCCATGTGGCTTTTTTTATTCATACAGACAGTCTTTGACTTACAACTACAATTGGGCCTGGAATCTCAGTCCTAAGTGAGGTGGTTGTTAAGTGAATCACGCCCAAATTTATCACCTTTTTTTCTGTGGTTGTCAAGTGAATCACCACAGTCATTGTGTGAATCCCATGGTCATTAAGCGAGTCCAGTTTCTTCCATCAACTTTGCTTTGTGGGAAACTGCAAAGGTTGCACATGGTAACCATGTGACCCACTGTAAATCAGAGGTGGGTTCCTTCCAGTTCGCACCTATTCGGTAGAACCGGTTCGTCAAATCTACCGAACCGGTTAGAAGAGGTTCCACCAGTGAACCCGGAAAGCAGGCCACACCTATAGAAGAGGTTCCAAATTTTTTTGAAACCCACCACTGGTGGGTGTGTAATGTCCCACAGTTATCAACGCATTAATAATGATCTAGTAATATTTCCTTATACATTTTAGGGACCTTTCCTTACATAATTGGTGTTTTCTTTCATACTTTTGGATTTCTAATTTCTGTTTCCGTTAGTTGGCAATTGCTAAAACCAATCTCACGTGAAAAAGTATTCAAAGCCTTCTTGATTTTAATTGTCAATGTATTTATTCCTGCACATTGCAATATTTATTCATTTACATATCTCTGTTTTCCACTGTTGTGCAAAGACAATTCCAGCAGCTGCTAACATGTGTAAAATTAAAATATATTATACTCCCTTTCAAATAGCCAACAAAATATTTCTGGTTTTAATTCCATATCTTGCTTTCCGATTGCTTCTAACCACTAACTTCTGAATAACTACTTGGACCGACCTAAATACTAATTCATAATTTCATATCCGGTCAAATGGGCGGCAAGCCACTTCCATCCAGTCACATGGGCAGCAAGCCACTCCCATCCGGTCACATGGGTGGCAAGCCACTCCCATAAAGGAGGCCACACCACAGATTAGGTTCCAACAATTTTTGAAACCACCATTGCTGTAAATATAGGCCAGTTGCCAAGTGCATGAATTTTGACCACATGATTCTTCAGTCAAGCACTGTAACAGTGCTAAGTACGAAGACCAGTTGCAAATCACTTTTTTAAGTACTGTCGGAACTTCAAACAGCTGCTAAATGAATGGTTAAAAAATGAGAACTACCTGCATGCTTAACATTGAAACAATAACTATGCAATGAGTTACATTTTTGTGTTCTGGGCATGAGTGGTCTTGTAGACAACTTTCATGAATGAGGAATTATCACAGAAAACGGGATCAGTGTAGAAGTACAATTAGAGACAAACTGTCCTCTCCCCTCCATTCCACTCACACCTGGGGAAAAATAATAGAGGGGAAAATGCCACAATGGAAAGCAATCTCTGTGTAGGTGTGGGGTTTTTAATTAGAAAAATGAACTGTGGATAATGGATTTGCACCCTTCCTCTCTGCACTGTGCTCCAGTGTAATTTTCAGTGCCTGTCCCACCTAATCATTTCAATTAAAACAGCAATCCTTGGGAGATGGATTCCATCATAGGAAACATAATATTGCTTTGTGCAAATGGAAATAGTTGATGCTCAAAGCAGGATATTTAATGTTCACCATCTCCATGACTGAGAATTTCATTACATTCAATACAGTGCATTATGTTGAATACAGTCTTCTAATCTTTCAGCAAAATTTTCAGGTTTCTGTCTTGATATTCTGTAGACATATTTTCTACTGGAAAGTGCTAGGTTTCTAAAGAGTTGGGTGAAGACTCTTTAAAATTGGGTTACTTTTCTGGTTTCAACTGATTGTACCCCACACATGCCCACTAGTTTAATAACTATAATAAAGCAAGCAAAAGCTCAGCTGGGGGCAAATGGGATTGGCTTTTCAGGGAGAAAATGGGTTGACACAAATCAGATGTCCATTTTACACAGTTTTCACTAGTGCAAAGCTATCATGAGATACGATGCTTGAATAGACTTCTCTGTCGAAACAAGACCCTTAGCTTCATGGCAAAGCAATCATTCCAAATGGATTCAGATGTTTTAATTAACAGTAGATGCCTGGAAAGACATGCTTTTTTTAAATTGGATACACTAGACTAGAGCATTTTATATCCGTAGATATTCCCCCATTTAAAGTGCCATTCCGGACTCCTTGGTTCAAAATAAGACTCTGCTGAGTTGAATGGAGCTACTGTGTTTCCCCCAAAATAAGAAAGGATCTTATTTTCTTTTGACCCTGAAATAAGCACTTGGCCTTATTTTCAGGGAGGTCTTATTATTTTTGAGGTACAGGAGACTGTGAGCATGGTCACTTCATGGCTGCTGTGTTGCGCGTCACTGGGCCTGCCACTCTTTTTGCGGTGGTCATTAGCATGACAGAAGGGATGTGGTGGCTAGGGTTGCGGGAGTAGCTGTTAGGTAAGGGTGTGTGGGGTGCATGGGGCATGTTCCCCCCTTCCTTCCTCCCCCCTCCATCCTCACCTGATTGATTTGATTTATTTGATTTATTCAGTTTGTATGCCGCCCTATTCCGAGAGACTCAGGGCGGCATACAAACTGAATAAATCAAATCAATCAAATCAATCATCTTGTGTTGTTTGCGTGGCAAGCAACCAGAGGAAATGGCGGGGAGTGGCTGCGCAAGCGGTGAAATATTTTTGGGGAGGGCTATTTTGTGCATGCGCTCAAAAGCCCGATTGGACTTATTATCCAGGGAGATCTTATTTGGGGGGGAATCAGGGTACCTCTCAGATGGTGTCTTCTGTCTTTAGTATCAGACGGACTGTGCCTCTCACTACTAGTCGGCCCTCCGGGTTCCGTCCACCAGCCAATGCCATCTGGCTACTACCCGGGGGAGGGCCTTCTCTGTAACAGCTCCGGCCCTTTTGGAATGAACTCCCCGCGGGAGATCCGGACCCTCACCTCTCTCCAGGCCTTCCAGAAAGCCGTCAAAACCTGGCTGTGCCGGCAGGCCTGGGGTTGATGAGTTCTCCTCCCCTCTCGACTTGTATGGCTGTGTGATTTTTGTGTATTTTAATTATGTTGTACTGTGTTTATGTCCCTTCTCCCCCCTGAGTTGTTCGCCGCCCTGAGTCCCTCCCGGAGAAGGGCGGCATACAATAAACTAATACAAATACTAAGGGTTGGGAAATTCAAGAAAGCAAAGTGTCAGGCTTGTTTCTCCTGTCCTGCTTCGGAACGATCTAGAAATGATGAAATCTAGATATCTGAGCATGAGACTGTAGACAGATTTATGTTATAAATCACTTTAGTATTGCAACTGCTGCTGTCCTTTGGCTGAAATTTTAATAATAAAGGTAAGCAAATAAATAAGTAAATAAATATCTTTAAAAGAAACATTGAGAGCAAGAAGCTTCAGAGCAAGAAGCTATCTGCTTATTTACAAATGCAAAATGTATTACATTTGATTACAGCACAGCAGTGGGCTCTAGGTTAGCCACAACAGAAACTTGTTTAGAGTTTGTGTTATGATGATCTTTGGTTCCTGAGTTTGATAAGTATGAGTGTGATTAATTGTTTGCATGTGTGCTTCCCTAACAAACCTAGTGGATTTCTGGAATCAGGTCACAGGGAAGTATTATTTATTTATTATTTTATTTATTTATTTGTCTTGTATGCCACCCACTCCCGGAGGACTCCGGGCAGCTCACAAAGACAAGGAAAAGGGGGAACGAGACAAAGACAACATATTAAAAACAAAACCAACATTCACAATTTCCATGGAGGTAGATGCTTCACAGCTCCCCCCAGCCTGCTGGAACAGCCAGGACTTGGTGGCTTTGCGGAAGGCCGGTAAGGGTAGTAAGGGTCCGGATCTCAACAGGGAGCTCATTCCAGAGGGCCGGAGCTGCAACAGAGAAGGCCCTCTCCCGCGGAGTTGCCAGCCGACATTGGCTGGCAGTGGAATCCGGAGGAGACCCAACTATGCGATCTAATTGGTCTGAGAGAGGTAATCGGCAGGAGGCGGTCTCTCAGTACCCAGGTCCGATGCCATGTAGGGCTTTTATAGTAGCGACCAGCACCTTGAAGCGGATTCGGAGACTAATAGGTAGCCAGTGCAGCTCGCGGAGGATAGGTGTAACGTGGGTGTACCTTGGTGCACCCACAATCGCTCGCGCGGCTGCATTCTGGACTAATTGGAGTCTTCGAACACTCTTCAAGGGCAGCCCCATGTAGAGCGCATTACAATAATAAATTACTACTAATAAACTACTAATAAAGTAGTTACCCAAGAGAGTTTCTGCTGCCTTCCAGAATGTTGAGGTGCCAAATTTGACTTCTAAAACTCAAAATGATTGAGACCAAGGTGTTCTACACTTCCTCTCTCATTTTTTTTTTTACAATCTGCCCAGGGCAATCATTTGGCATTGTCCTCTGTGACTCAAAATGGATTGTGAGACTTTGCACTAATTAGTTGTTCACTAGCTGAAAAATGCCCTTTTCTGATAATCTCTCAAAGGAACACTTTGGAAGAGGGAAGGTTGGATGGAATTGAATAACTATGCAGGGGGAGGGAATGGTGTTTAGCTTTCGGGTTCACCTTCTGAATAACAGTATTTCAAATTGCACCATTTGATTGTTGGCACAAGAAACCCATGATACTCAAAATGAAGATGCATACTGCACTAGGGAGTCCAGAAGAAGAATAGTAAGCTCACACTAGGAATATTTTTAAGGGCTAAGTGATTTGCAAGAAAGTTGAGTTTTTTCCCCCTTATATGCAAGCAATATAAACAAATCAACGACAGCATTAAAAAAGAGCGTATTTCAAGTTGCACTATTCCAAAAACGAGAGTGTGCACCCCCTCCTATTTAAAATTCCGAATATATAACTGCGAAGTCCACACCGTTTCTTTCAAAATATTAGCTAGCTGGCTAGTTTGTGGATCTTATTGAGTATGCAAATTGTATACTCAAAAAAGATGGGGTTTGATATGGGTGTGATTCAAGATTGTGGGAGCTCCTTGAATTTATTTTTTTACTAAATCTTGAAACCAGATGCAAATAGTGACTGCAGCGTGAAAGGTAGAGCCAGGTACAAATTAGATGGATGAGAGAGAACAGGTCAGAGACAGATGCAAAATGGTGGCCACAATGGTTAAGTCGCTTAAGTGTGATGGTAAGTATGGAAATGTAGATGGATGGATGAATGAATGAATGAATGAGGATACAGACAAGGCAAAAGTCTCCCCATGCACCATGAGCTTTAGTGAACTACATATGCAGTACAAATATGTAATTTACGTATGTAAATTATTCTAATTCTAAGGTTCTGATCAATTATTAAATGGAAGGAAGTCTTGGTGTGTGTCTTTTTTAAAAAACAAACTGTGTGCCAAAAATGCTTACCAAAAAAGGCTTGCCTTTTCATAGTGATTTACTCATCCTCTGCTACCATCCCGTGTGTCCCTAAATCCCACTGTTTGTAAACATTTCAGATAGTTGCAATATCTCAAATCAAGCAAATGAACATGAATATTTCCCTACCTATAGAGGTTATGTGGCTATATTCAGACATCCGCAAATCTAGCTCCATCTCAGGAGAGACGTCCTCCAACCGAATTATGATTCCAGACAAGTAATTAACTAATTCATATTGCAGAGTTGCGATCTGGCAAACCACAGGGCAAATGCTGCCAACCCAAATAAACAGTACTTAGGCTCCTGTTCTTTCACGGTGCCACTCATCCAATTTGTTACTGACATATACACGTTTGAAGCCAACTGCTATAATCAAAATCAACATGTTCTGCTAGCACGGCAGCATCCGAATATAAGGGCACATAGCAGACCAAAAGTGACAGACGCTGAAAATGGAAAATAGATTGCAACAGGAGGCATATCCTGTCTGGATGACAAAAAGGGGAACATGCCAGTTGGCGGCGTGAGCCAATCTGCTTAAGAATCTAAATGAACCTCTCAGCCATTTAAATCATACTATTCACGTCTTCTTGCTTGTGAATAGCTAACCCGGAGATAGCATCTTGCTACTGACCAGCAGGCATTCACTAGAAAACAAACACCAGCATTTCATGGATGAAATAACGCATAATTCACTGGATGTGAGTACTCTATCTGAACACAAATTATCCAAATGGGAATCTACGACTCAGCACATCTTGTGGGGCACATTCTCAAATATTTGTTGGTACACGGAGATTCTTTCACTTATTTATACTTTCACCAAGCTTTTCCAGCTGTACAAAAAGGGATTCATCTAGTATGTTTTATTAACAGATCTTTATTTGCGAGAAGTGCCTCTCTCCTCAATACTGGATGCAATGGCTTAGTCAATGAAATTTATGTAAAACTAATTTTTCCTGATAAGATTCATTTACATTCTCTTCCATGGAAATGCTTTCTCTGGTAATCTAATATTATGCAAAAATCAGAATTCAGAATTGTTCATACTAATTTTGGTTTATGAGTGGCTTACTAAACTCCCTAAGCCATGTTTTCCTCTATTTCTCTTCATTAGCTTCAAATAATTAGGTCAGTCCAGAAGAATAAAATTGATCATATGATCAGGCCTAAGGGAATGGAAAATGCATTAGGGACATCTTGAATTGTGATTTCAAAATGCTGAACTGCTTAAGTTATGTTTAATAACTACTTTATCCCACCTTTGATTAAATGATAAGCAAAAGTTTCATTCTGAAGGACAACCCAAATTTTCTTTCTTAACATTATTGTTAAGCAAAAATATAATCCAAACCAAGACACAAAACATTTTTTAAAATCAAGTTCCTATGGAAGGAACATTCTTTTTCCTTTATGCTGCCTGCAGCATTTTCAAAGGAATCCATAGCAAACATTGTTGGTCAAACTGGAAAAAGAGAGAGAGAGAGGGAGAAATTGTTGTTATTCTGCATCTAGAAATATGAGCCCAGTTCTCAGGAGAGCTGTTTGCTATGTTGAAATAAAAAAAAAATTAACACGGGTGATCAATTAGCCAAGCATCTGGGTGAAATTTTAAGCAGCCTCTTTCTCACCTCTCTCAGAAGAAAATATTTATATTTGCAGAGAAACTATTCACATGTTGTGTGGCAGAATGAAAATGGAAAAAAAAAACAATAAAAAAACTACTTTCACTCTAGCCTCATGAAGTATCTGCCAGGATACAGATGTAATTCTCCTCCTCTACCTTCATGCCTATGAGCCTGAACTGTGTCTGGAATTGAGATTTGAGATTTGAGAAGTTTATTTATATGCCGCCCTTTTCCCTGGTGGGGACTCAGGGCGGCTTACAACTCGAAAGGGGGGGGGAATAAACATTTAACACGTAGGACAATACGTCATTAAAAAACACAACATTCATACCATTCGGGTGGGTGACAGTCTTTAGCCCCAGGCCTGACGGGATAGCCAGATTTTGAGGGCTGTTGCGGAAGGTCTGGAGGGTGGTGAGGGTACGAATCTCCACGGGGAGATCGTTCCATAGGGTCGGAGCTGCCACCGAGAGGCTCTCCTCCGCGTGGTTGCCAGTCGACATTGACTGGCAGATGGGACTCGGAGGAGGCCTAATCTATGGGATCTAATAGGTCGAGTGGAGGTGATTGGCAGTAGGCGGTCTCTCAAGTACCCAGATCCACTACCAATGAATTGTCATCCATTCAGTGCAAAAATCTGAAACTGCTTCTGTATGCATGTTTAGCTAAATATACTTTCAGAGTGATTAGAATGAGTCTTATCAGCCTCTCCATTATTAGGAGCTTATAGGTGTAACAGCCCTGTTCTCTCTATTCTTTTCTTCAAATGGGAGGAGAGATTACATTAAGAGGGTGTTACAAACACAAGTCTTTGCCTGGAACACCAACATCACATGTTCTTTTAAACTCACACCAGAGTGCTCTCTACCTTCATTCTGTGGGATGAAATTTCTTCATGGGGGAAACAAGCATTCAGTGTTTATATTATTGTTATTTATGAATACTTGTCATCCTCGGGTTATTAATGTGAGAATTCTCATTTCCCCTGTCCCCAGTAATATATTCCTGCTCATAAATGGCTCACAAAAAAATGAAATGACAAAATAAACCGGGAAGTAAATTGTTTGCTGTAGTGGTTAAGCACAAGGGTGGAAACCAGGCGACTGAGTGGGTTAGCACAAAGCCAGTTTGGGTGACCTTCACCAATCCTTCCCTCTCATCCCTAAGCAAGCAGGTAAAAGAAAATAACTTCCAAAATCTTGCCAAGAAAACTGCAGGGACTTGTCCCAGGCAGTTAGTTACCAGGAAGAAAAGAAGAAAGATGAACTATAAAACTCCAGAGCATAAACTTTGGCTATGGTATCTAATCTTTGTAATTCTCCCCCCCCAAAAAATCCCTTCTAGCCATCTGTTCTGGTTAGGTGCATGGATTCTGCACATTTGTAGCAGACTCTAGGAGTTATATTAATCTTGATTCAATGCCAACTCTAATTGGATTTAAAGATCCATGCCTCCCACAATTATCAATGGTGACTATAACAGAACCTGAAAATAAGCTGGAATTTGATTATCCTAAGCAATATTTTTTTTGCAGAATTATAATGTGAAATATTAATCAGCAAATGTTGTTACCCTCACATAGTTGAACTGCCTGGAGAGTCGTCCCCCCACTTCTATTTAATTGTGCCTGATTCTCTGACACTACCTGAACAAGTGTCTGTACTTCTGTTGGCATGGTTTTTCAGAACTGTTTTGCCATTGCCTCCAACCTAGAGTTGAGAGGTGTGACCGGCTCAAGGCCACCCAACTGGCTTTGTGTACAAGCGGGTCTAGAACTCACAGTCTTTTGGTTTCTAGCTTGATGCCTTAACCACTATACCAAACAAGCTGAAGAATAAAATAACCCTATTCTCAGAAATGGGATATGACCAGCAGCTACAAGAAAATTTGGTTCTCATTGACCAACTGCCTACAATATGCACTGTGGGGGAATATGTAGATGAAAATTGGTGGTTGACTGATAGCATTGGGTTCCCATTCATGGCCTGAATGCATTCAAAACCCCACATTTATTGACTCACCTGAATCTTTGAGAAACATACCTGTACTTTTATAACTATCTGTGTTGAAGAAGCTCGTTATAAAGCAGTTAAAAAGTAAAATTATGTGATGTAATAGCAAACAACTGTTTTCTTTTCTTCTCTGTCTTTCTCTAATTACAATATCTTGGAGATTTTCAATTAGAAATTTTAATTTGGATTAGAAATGACAAACAATTGTTTTTTTCCCCCTGTCTTTCAACTATAAAAACAAAAGGGAAGGTTAACATATATTCTGGTGATATTAACTAGAAATGTCAATATTTTTTCTTTTCTCTTTAGATTGTCTTAGATTTTAAATGGTCATTTTGTTAACACATATTAATAGATTGTTGTTTAGAGATTGTTGCTTTTTGCGTTTGTGGAGAGAAGAGGAGAGAAAAATGTAAATAACCCTTAGTTAACTATAATAATAACAAGATATGTTAGAGAGAGGAAATATTAGATGTCCTACTAATTGACTTTATTTTTTTTTCTTAGAATATGTTATAAAGATATGACATATTGACTGGAACTGGGGGAAGGGAAAAAAAATAAAAATGCCAGCAGGTGGTTGTGTTTTTAAATCTTAACTAAATGAAAATTGTGGTATGGTGATAGTAAAATATATAATTTTTTAATATATACAATTTAAACTGAAAGGAATATATGTGATTGTGGACAGAACACACGAAATGTACTTGTGACCAATGGATACGCTTTCTACAAGATGTAATGAAAGATGATGCTTTTCTTTTGTGTTTTTTTTTCTGTAATAAAACTAATGAAAAAATTTATATATAAAAAGTAAAATTACATCAATTCAATGGAATTCTGCACTACCTGTGGTTTAGTCTTCAATAGAAATAAGATAAGGTCATGAACTTAAAGCAGAAACATTTAAGTCATATTCATGGGATCAAACCTGAACCTCTTACTTGACAAGATTACAACTCCATATTACTCTAGGCAAGCAACACAAGACCTCTTGAATTTCTCTTGCTTCTTCAGTTCTAACAAAGTAATCATGTCCTTGCGGGACAGAAGTACTGAAGCAGGAATTTCCTGTCATCACCCTCCAGTCTCTTTCCTTTCTCCTTATTAAACAAGCTTTCAACTTAGTCTCTTAGGTGAGAATGTTATTGTTACTATTGTTTCTCACTGTAACAATAAACCATAGTGGAATCCTTGGTGGTCTCCCAGCTAGCTTGATTGTTTGCTTGCAGACATTTCATTACCCAACTAGGTAACACTGACAGTGCTGCTTAGTGTGGGGTCTATTACAATAGCTTGCCCTGCGCTCTACATGGGGCTGCCCCTGAAAAGTGCTCGGAGACTACAGTTGGTCCAGAATGCAGCCGCGCGAGCGATATCGGGTGTACCTAGATACACCCATGTTACACCTATCCTCCGTGAGCTGCACTGGCTTCCTATTGGTCTCCGAACGCGCTTCAAGGTGCTAGTCATTACTTTTAAAGCCCTACATGGCTTAGGACCTGGCTATCTGAGAGACCTCCTCCTGCCACATACCTCCCAACGACCAATAAGATCTCACAGGTTGGGCCTCCGCCGGGTGCCGTCAGCTGGACAATGCGGCTGGCGGCCCCCTCGGGGGAGGGCCTTCTCTGTAGCTGCTCCAGCCCTGTGGAACGATCTACCCGTAGAGATCCAGACCCTCTCTTTCAGCCTTCCGAAAAGCCACCAAAACCTGGCTGTTCCGGCAGGCTGGGGCTGTTGAACAATGTCCAGCCCCACTTAGACGGAATGGATGGTGTGTTGTTTTAAAATTGTATCTTTTTATTTCTAATTTTTTAACTTTTATCTTGTCTCTGTAAGCCGCCCAGAGTCCTACGGGATTGGGCAGCATACAAATTTATTAAATTACTAATTACTAAATTATTGACGATGTGGGTCCGCCCCCCCCCCCCCCCCGGAAAGTTACCCTCTATAAGCAGTGCACCGTCACTAGAATCAAGCTCAAGAGAGCCCGAAGGACTCCACTGTTTAACCCTGAGTTAAGATACTCTCTTCTACTGGATAAATCATAGTCTTGCTCAAAACAAGGGAGAGCAGAAGACTGACAAAGAACTGATCGTAATAACTTGAGAAGGAGGAAAATCTTGGGTTGATTTTGTCTTGAGTTCTCCTCCAATTTAAATAACAAGCAACCTCCTGCAGATGAAAGCATTAGAAAGCTGGAGAGAGAGTTTACATTGCAAACATGGTTCAGCCATGCATCAAGTTGCACAAAGAAGAGGAAGGAAGGCTTTGCCAACACGGAAGCCAATGATAATAGAAGAAACTAACAGTTCTTACGCAATGTGTCAGAAGCCCAGCATTAGGATTTTGTTAAGCAGCAACGGCAGTCACTCTACATTCACCAAGTAGCCTTAAAATGTTCTGTTTCCTTTATCCACAAATTACCAGATTCAGAATAATGATTTATATGAGCCACTATGCTATATATTTGCCTATGTCGTTCCTTTCCCACGCATCATGATCCTTATTTGCATTTCATCATTGGGGATGCCAGGTATTTACTGACATTTAAAGATTAAAAGACTTATTGTGAACTGCATAGTTAAATATGTATGTATGTATGTATGTATGTATGTATGTATGTATGTATGTATGTATGTATAGTGTCACAACCCCTGGTAAGCCCTAGTTATGGGAGGAAGCTAACTGCTTCCATCATCTGTCAATCGGCTCGTCACAAGAGTCCATCACAACAGAAACCCAATATTTTTACTGTTGCCTTTGTTATATTTGTGTTTTATTTGTGCTGATAAATAAATAAAGGGAGACTAGTATAGATCTATTTCAAGCTATTTAGCTCTCATCAGCTAGCCATACCCTTACTGGGATTCGGATATACAGCACAGGTTCGAATCCCAGTAAGGGTATGGCTAGCTGATGAGAGCTAAATAGCTTGAAATAGATCTATATTAGTCTCCCTTTATTTATTTATCAGCACTAATAAAACACACACACACACACACACACAGACATTTATATATATAAATATATTTAAAAAAGAAGGGTCTCCCACGTTAAGCTTGATTTCTTGGCAATACTACAGGAACAGTATGCCCTCACTTTCTTTTAGGATTTTTTTTAAAAAAACAAACTCCTACATTTAGCCTACATTTTAGGATTTTCTGGTAGTCTTCCATACATATACTGACCAGAGCCAATCTGCTTAGCTTTTTTGAGATCAACCAAGGTTGCTGAAGTATTGTCACTTTCTTTCCCCCTAGAATTTCTTTTATAAAACTCCTATTTCATTCCATACTTTGTTTAACTTCTCCCAGCTCCTAGATCAAGCTATTAAATGGGAAAGTAAAATAACTTTGGTGTTCATGGCAACAGTAGAGGTACAACAGAGGCAGCTATGAAAGGATTTTCTGAACTCTGTGGCTTTAGGAAAGATTGAAGAAGAACTCACTTAAGGATATGTAAAATTGTCTGAGAGATGAAATGGAAAAAAAAGGCAAGAGTTATTTCAAACTCGAAGTATGAAATGCTTTAATTTCAAACCCGGACAAACAGTTTTTAACTTTAGCTAAGCTCCACTTGATTACAGTTCCAAAATCATTGATAATATACATTTTAAAATATTCTGATATATATTATACATATATACTAGGCTGAGAATTTTAGTTGCCAAAATACACCTCCCAAATTGTATTTGGCTTATCTGTGATTGGGCATATTTTAAATATATACTGCAATACTTTCTTAAAATACCATTACATCCCATATATACTCATGTATATGCCCATCGTTGGATAAGCAAACACTCGAGTTTTAAACCAAAATACCTTAAAGACTGCACCACACACAGATAAACCGATTGTGAAAAATCATAACCAATATGTTGAGAGTTTGTTTATTCACAGGTGGTGCGATTTTCACAATATTTTGGTTAAAAATTTGAAGGCTGGCTTTTCTGTGGATGGGCTTATATGCAAGTATATACAGTAATGTTCGTAGTCTGGGCAGAGTGAAGCAGTTGCCTCAGGGAATAGAAGCTGACTACTGAGTCAGTCAGATGGAGGACAAAGGCATACAATTCATCACAACCTAACTTCTGCCTCCTAAACTAGTGGGCTATGCTTCTCTCTCTAGGTGCAATGGAAGAATCAATCCGATTGTTAGCGTTTGCCAATTTTTTAAAATTCCAGTTGCAGTCCAAAGGGACCTATCTTGTCCATCATGAGAGACAACAAAATGCATTGGTGTAGCCCTACCTATGATCTAAAAACAAGGCACCAGACGAGTGGTGTGTTTCAAAAATTTTTGGAACCTACTCTGTGTGTGTGGCCTCCTTTGTGGGGAGTGGCTTGCCGGCCATTGTGACCTGGTGGGAGTGGCTTGACGGCAATGTGTTCTCTCTCTCTCTCTCTTTCCTTCCTTTTGTCTCTCTGTCCCTTTCTTCTTTTTTTTCTTTATCTCTCTCTCACTCTTTTTCTTTCTTTTTTTCTTTTTTTCTTTATTTATTTCTCCCCCCCTCTCTCTTTCCTTCCTTTTGTCTCTCTGTCCCTTTCTTCTTTTTTTCTTTCATCTCTCTCTCACTCTTTTTCTTTCTTTTTTCTTTTTTCTTTATTTATTTCTTCCTCTCTCTCTCTTTCCTTCCTTTTGTCTCTCTGTCCCTTTCTTCTTTTTTTCTTTCATCTCTCTCTCACTCTTTTTCTTTCTTTTTTCTTTTTTTCTTTATTTATTTCTTCCTCTCTCTCTCTTTCCTTCCTTTTGTCTCTCTGTCCCTTTCTTCTTTTTTTTCTTTTATCTCTCTCTTACTCTTTTTCTTTCTTTTTTTTCTTTTTTTCTTTATTTATTTCTCCCCCCCTCTCTCTTTCCTTCCTTTTGTCTCTCTGTCCCTTTCTTCTTTTTTTCTTTCATCTCTCTCTCACTCTTTTTCTTTCTTTTTTTTCTTTTTTTCTTTATTTATTTCTCCCCCCCCTCTCTATTTCCTTCCTTTTGTCTCTGTGTCCCTTTCTTCTTTTTTTCTTTCATCTCTCTCTCACTCTTTTTCTTTCTTTTTTTCTTTATTTATTTCTTCCTCTTTCTCTCTCTCTCTCTCTGTCAGTCTCTTTCTCTCTCTTTCTCTCTCTCTCTGTGTGTGTGTGTGTGTTTGTGTGTGTGTGTATGGCAGTGGTGGGTTTCAAAAAATTTTGGAACCTCTTCTGTAGGTGTGGCCTGCTTTCCGGGTCCACTGGTGGAACCTCTTCTAACCGGTTCGGTAGATTTGACGAACCGGTTCTACCGAATAGGTATGAACTGGTAGGAACCCACCTCTGCACTAGACTCTCAACGAAATCAGTTCAATGCATGTTTAAAAAGCTTGATTTTGCTTTACCAGCTTTTCAAACAGCCTTCATCCCCAACTGATCAGATAAGCTGGGTTTATTTCTCCGTAAATCAGAGGGGGGGAGTTTCTGTCACTGTGACAACATATTAAGAAATGTGTTTCTGGACTCTCTCTTGACCGGGCATGATATTACCTACATATTATAATCAGGGAACTTTATATAAGTCCAATATAAAGCATTAAAAAATCACACTATGTCAATATGTGTCCTGCGAGATGCAAGAGACAGGCCATACATAGCAAACACTAGATCTGATTTGATATAGCAGGTATACCTCTGAGCTAACCTGGAAACCCTCCCTTGTTCTATAATCTGGGCTCAATGGAAATTCTCTGAACTCTTACAATCAAATGGTAGCCGTCAAATCAACAGGAGAGATCTCACAGCTGTGGGAAGCTGCTGAAGTCAGAAACTCAAGAGATGGGTATAGTTCCCTTATTGCATCTGCCCACCTCACCAAATTCAGCAGAGAGGGCATGTTGCAGGTCCCATCAACTAGGGAGCTATACTTGGTTGGTCCTAGGCCTTTTCTTCTGTGGCGCCTGCTTTATGGAACGTTCTCTGCCTTGAACTTTATCCAGTTGGCTTTATCCATTTTACTTTCCCAAAGCACCTCAAGACCCAGAGGGGGTTCCTACCAGTTCGCACCAGTTCGGTAGAACCGGTTCGTCAAATCTACCGAACCGGTTAGAAGAGGTTCCACCAGTGGACCCAGAAAGCAGGCCACACCTACAGAAGAGGTTCCAAAAATTTTTGAAACCCCCCACTGACACACACACACAACACACACACACACACACACAAAGACTCACACAGAGAAAGAGAAAGAAAGGAAGAAATAAATAAATAAAAAGAAAGAAAAGTGAGAGAGAGATGAAAGAAAAAGAGGAAAAAGGGACAGAGAGACAAAAGGAAGGAAAGAGAGAGAGAGAGAGAGGGAGAGAGAGATAGAGAGAGAAAGAAAGAAAGAAAACACATGGCCGGCAAGCCACTCCCACCAGGTCACATGGCCGGCAAGCCACTCCCACAAAGGAGGCCACACCCACAGAGTAGGTTCGAAATTTTTTTGAAACCCACCACTGTCAAGACCCCAGAAGAACGTTGAAATGTTGAGGTGGTTCCACTGTTATTAACACTTGCTCTTCTCCCCCGTAAAAAATCGCACCCCCACCAGCCAGCTTTCGCCTTGGAAAGAAGTTGCTGTGGGTGGCAGGATGTGTGGTAAGAAAAAGTGGTGAGATAAAGTTATGGAGTAATTCTGAGGTGCTGTAGATGGAGGAAAGAAACTTCATGGCCAAGCAGAAAAGACGATGATTAACATATTGATACATAAAAAAGAGAAGGTAGCTACCTGAGACCCTCCTCTTTCACCCCCTGATCTATCACTATCAGCTAGAACTAATTAGATCATGCCTTGAAGACCTCCCAGAAGCTACAACTGGTCCAGATTGTAGTGGTATGTGCCATGATGGGCACCCTTAGGTTTACCTCCATAACACCTCAATTATACAAGCTGTTCTAACTTCCAGTTTCCTTCCAGGTACATTTCAAGGTTCTGGTTAATACCCTTAAAGCCCTGTATAGCATAGGACAGGTTATCTGCTGGATCACCTCTCCCAGAGGACATCCACCTGTCCTAGCAGATCATAGGCTGAGCACACTCCTAGTCCCTTCTCTTAAATATTGCTACGTTATGGGATCTAGGAAGTAGGCCTTTTCCAGGGCAGTCCTCCCACTGTGGAACACTCTTCCATTTGATGTTTGGCAAGGCTCTACCTTCCTAGCTTCCCGAAAAGCACTTAAGGCCTGGCTTTCCTCCCAAGCCCTGGGATAGGGTGAGGTGGATCAGCGGATCGAACAAGGACGCTTGAAGTTCAACTCCGGTGACAGGGTAATTTTTTTTAAAAAAATGTTTATGGTTTTAATGGATTTATGTACTATGCTGTTTTTACTTACGTTATTTTAATTGTTGATCAGGAGCTGCACAGAGTTTAACATAAAGACAGGAGGATGGTGTACATGCTTTAAATAAATAAATAAATAAATCAGACAAACTTCAGGTAAAGGCAGGAACATCTTTTTCTTGTTTCCCGCATTTGCAATGCTCATACACTGCTTCTGAGCATGGGCATCTCATTTAGCCGGATTGTTGAGGACCCGGATTGTTGTTGGGGGCGATATGCTGACTCTGTAAACCGCTTAGAGAGGGCTGAAAGCCCTATGAAGCGGTATATAAGTCTAACTGCTATTGCTATTGCTATTAGCCAATTTCCAATCAGGAAAAAAGAAATAAAACTAAAACCCGGTAGCAACATTATAAATGGATTTCCCAGAGTTAAAAACTGATGTCACCCCTTTGCTAAAACAAAGGGCCCCTTCCTGGATCGGGATGCCCTGTGCACAGTCACTCATGCCCTCATCCTTTCTCGCCTGGACTACTTTAATGCTCTCTACATGGGGCTGCCCTTGAAGAGCACCCGGAAGCTCCAGCTGGTCCAGAATGCGGCCACGCGGGTTGTTATGGGGGTACCTAGGTGCTCCCATGTTACACCTCTTTTAGGCGGTCTGCACTGGTTGACGGTTGTTTTCCGGGTGCGATTCAAGGTGTTAATTATGATCTTTAAAGCGCTCCATGGCTTTGGCTCAGGATACTTGCGAGACCGCCTACTGCCACCGGTAGCCTCCCACCATCCAGTACGATCCCACAGAGTCGGCCTCCTTAGGGTGCCGTCGGCCAGGCAGTGTCGGCTGGCGACCCCCAGGGGGAGAGCCTTCTCTGTGGGAGCGCCTTCCCTTTGGAATGAGCTGCCCCTGGAGCTTCGCATAATCCCCAACCTCTGGTCCTTCCGGCGCGCCCTAAAAAGTTGGCTTTTTCAGCAAGCCAGCCTGGCCTGAATAGAATAAATTAAAATGTTAATTTTAAATTGTTAATTTTAATTTAATCCTAAATTTGATTTAAATTGTCAATGGAAGGTTATTGGATTGCCTATTTAATCTTTTAAAACTTTTGTTATATGTGTTTTTATGTTGCACGCCGCCCTGAGTCCTTTGGGAGATGGGCGGCGTATAAGTCCAATAAAACCAAACCAAACCAAACCCAATCACTTACCAGTGAACTGCAGTGGACTTCCCTTGCGGTAATCTAGGTGACTGTAACTTAAAAACAGCAACAACAGCAAGAAACCTCAAATAGATTTTAAGATGAGGACAAATGCCCAGATAACTGTCCTCTTTGGGCCGTTACATGCAAGTGAACAACTTCATGCTCACTTAGAAAACCATCAGCTATGGAGTTGCCTTTCACAAAATATTGTCTTTGCCTATGAATTGTAGAGTTGGGCAGAAGGGGGCCATGACAACAGATTGAAGACTTAACACTTAAAAGGAATAATGATAAGCAATGGGCTTATTCAGAACATCATTCCACTCATTGGGAATGTTCACTTTTGCCATTAATGGCACCGAGCAAGTGAATGAACAGAGATGTGGATAAAATTTAAAGCAGTCACTCTCAGTTTGATCATTAATAATTGTTCCACTACTTGCTGCAGTGTTGGTATCTTAACTCAATTATATGCTTTATGATGTCACATGTGCGAGTACTTTAAGGTAATGATGGCGTTTTTAATCAGAAAGCAATCTGGTATAATTTTTGTAATGTATGAGCAAACTGGAGCCAACTAAATTTGCTTTTAAAGTGCAATTAATAAAAACAGGCTATTATACCCTCAGGGTAATCTACCAGTTTCACAAAAGATACGCTGTGGCATAAATAATGAGCAAATTTTCAGGTTAATCTTTTTTTTTTTTTTGCTTTGCAGAAGCAAAAGATTGCAGGGAATTAGTAAACATAGCCCAAGAGAATAGAAAATTAAAGGGCAAGAAGGGCCAGTTTGCGCATTCCTATATATTGCTACAGGACACCTCAATGTTGCATGCACATGTTACCTCTACTTAGAAGGATTGCATCTGAAGTCTTGTGACATTTCAGCCTGTGTACATTCCTTGCCATTAGGAAAAGTGAAACGGCAACCTCTGATGGCAGAATCTGAGAGGAGGGCAGGGTGTGTCGGTGAGGCCCTGGCTGACAGAGCAAATTAGAATAGCAATAGCAATAGCAGTTAGACTTATATACCGCTTCATAGGGCTTTCAGCCCTCTCTAAGCGGTTTACAGAGTCAGCATATTGCCCCCAATAACAATCCGGGTCCTCATTTTACCCACCTCGGAAGGATGGAAGGCTGAGTCAACCCTGAGCCAGTGAGATTTGAACAGCCGAACTGCAGAACTGCAGTCAGCTGAAGTAGCCTGCAGTGCTGCATTTAACCACTGCACCACCTCGGCTCTCACAACATGGTCTGCGCACCTCAGAAGACCATTTCATTGCTAGTATTAAAGAGTATTAATAAATTTATTAATAATAAATTTACAATTTATTATATTAAAAAGCATTAATTTTAATATAAAATGAATAATTAATTAACTGATTAAGTATTAATCGGTTTCCACACACGGAATCACTTTCTGCTCAAGGAGCCAAATACCTGGCTGTGTATGTGCGTGTCAATGAACTAACAATTGTGTTTCAATCCTCCAAATTGAGGGAAGAGTCATCACTTGTCAAGAGAATCATTCCGTCCCTGTTTCTTCCTTTCTGAAAGGCTCTTGCCTCCACGTTACAAATGTCTCATCTTTAATGCTGCTTCAGAGTATTATCCGCTGGACCATTCTGCCCTACCTTTTGTAAGCTGTTAAGCCCAGAGTACAATTTCAGTTTATTTGCCAAGTGATTACACAGCCCCATCAGAAAGGAAATCTGTGATGATGAATCAGGAATCCAGACACAGCCATCTGTCACATCTAATAAATGTAAGTGAGCCATGTGAATGTTTGGTCATTGTTGTAATGAGCAATTAAAATAGGAATGAGGGATTTTAAAGCAAGAGGTAAGTGATTTATGGAGGCTTCTGTGATACACTGGGTTGGTTTAAAGGGTTAGGTCTGTGGTGCTGTGTGTGTGCTGTGAAGACTTTATTTGTTTAGCTGCAGATTGGTCCTTTAAGGATGACTCAACATCTTTAACTTGGTTACAGCAATGGATTTCAGCTGTGCTTTGAAAATGCCCAGTTTAATTAATCTCAGAAATTCAATCTGGATTCAAGATGCTACTTTCCCCAGAAAAAAGAAAAGACTCTATGAATTTAAATAGGCAAGAATGATGGAATGGAAAAAGAGTACAATTCAATAAGGTGATGGGATTTTGCCCTTTTTATCTTAATTAGATAAAATTAAGTTCTACTACTCTTAACAATTTCTTCTTTCCTACATAGAGGGGAGTATTGCCAAAAAAAAAGAAAAAAGCTTTTCACTGATTGAATACTTTTCATTGATTTCCTAGCCCAACAATGAGGATAGACCAAATTGATTCAAAGGTCTGCATGGGGTTGGGACTTTTACTGAAGAACACAATCAACAATACTGCACAAAAGAGTGCCTTTCTATCTATCTAAATGTCATATACCTGGCAATCATAAGACAAAATAAAATACAGTGTGAATTCACTAAGGCCTTGACATGTCTGGGGTGATCCAATTCAAAAGAGATGCAAGCAAGTGTACAAAGATTTAGGGATCATCAACATGGTGTTTAGAAGATGCTTCAAATGATGGATAAAATCCAGGGAAGGCACTATTGATTTTCTTACACTATTCCCAAAGCACAAGGGTGCCTTTGAAGTACAGCTGGTGCTTGGTGGAGGTTGTTTAGTTTGTGAATATGAACACCTTTTATAACATCTAAATAGGGCTTCATTCATTCATTCATTCATTCATTCATTCATTCATTTATAAAATTTATATGCTGCCCAATCCCGAAGGACTCCGGACGGCTTACAAAAAAGAGAGAGAGAGAGAAAAAAGACACATAATGAACACATAACGAAAAAAACGGTTTAAAATAGCAACACATCATACATTCATTCTAATCGGGGCTGGACCTCAACAGTGAGGTCAACAGCCCCAGGCCTGCTGGAACAGCCAAGTTTTTACAGCTTTCCTGAAGGCCATGAGAGTGGGCATGGTCCAGATCTCTCGGGGTAGCTGGTTCCAAAGAGTCGGAGCAGCCACAGAGAAGGCTCTCCTCTGGGGGCCCGCCAGCCTACACTGTCTGGCTGATGGCATCTGAAGGAGGCCCAATCTGTGGGATCTTACTGGCCGCTGGGAGGTATGTGGCAGTAGACGGTCTCAAAGGTACACTGGCCCTAAGTCATGTAGAGCTTTAAAGGTAATAACCAACACCTTGAATTGCGTCCGGAGACCAATTTGTAGCCAGTGCAGCTTGCGGAGGACAGGTGTAACGTGGGTGTACCTCGGTGCACCCAATATCGCTCGCGCGACATTTTCCTGCTTCCTGGTACACTTAACTCTTCTACAATTTTCATCACCTCCCAGTTTTCTGATCTTTCCTTTCCTTTTGGTGCAGATGTCTCTTCCACTTATCTTATAGCCACCTTCTTTTACTTTTCATTTTTGCTATTCCAGATAAATGCAGCACAGGGAATATATCTCTACGAGTATGAACTTGCATCCTGCATGGAATAGCAGCAGAGTGCTTTACAGCCCTCTTTAAGCAGTCTACAGAATCATCATATTGCTCTCAACAAACTGGGTCCTCATTTTACTGACCTTGAAAGGATGGAAGGTTGAGTCAACCTTGAGCCGGTCAGGATCAAATTCCTGGAGTGAGCAGTGAGTTAGCCCTGCAATACTGCATTCTAACCACTGAGCCACCACGACTCTAATGCTTGAGAAGGGAGAATAGTTTTTGCTAGATATCTAAATTCATCACTTACAGGTTTTAAAGTTAGCCTCAGGGATGTTGGTTACCCATACCAGGATTGACAAATGGAATTATAAGACAATTGAGCAATGGGATTTATAGGTACTATAGAATGATAAAAATTGTCTGATGGTATTCGGAAGATGGAGACAGAAGAGAGAGAATAAGTTTATTTCTACTACTACTTGATTACTTATTTTATTAATCTACTGGTTCTTGTTTATTTGATTTATAGTGTAGCATCTTACTCAAAGTACTCAAAGAAGCTGGTGCTTATCATGTTCACACCAAATATCTGTTTACTCAGTTTTTACTATTTTGTAAATAAGCGTTCTACTGCTATCAAACCTGGGTAATTATCTGTGAAACTCATTTGCATGGATGGTTTGAGCACTTAGCTGGATACTTCTGCTGTTAGCACAGTGAGATCTTGACAGATTATTTGAAAAAAAAAATGATAGAAAACTGTCCCCACAGATCTCCTTAGGCAGACACTGCTATATAACTGCAAGATGAATTGCAGACCTCTGTCATATTAGCTAACCATTCCTTTCACAACAGACTAATGCAAGTTATTCTGACCTTAATTTTCCTGAAATCCCCTCATGGCGGTTTCAGTTAAAATTAGAGCCAACCATAATTACATCCAAATGTACAGCTGCACAGACTTTGGAGACATCGTTGTGTGAGTTCTTACAGAAGACAGAATAGAGCTACAACGAAATACAGATATATCACCTCTGTGGTAAAGTCGTGGATTTCTGTGTAATCTTCTACTACCTACTTTCAAGTATTTTAAAAATACTTTTTAAAAATTACCTCTATATCTATATGTATGTTGTATGAATGTAGGTACATATGTGTGTGTGTATTTTATATATCTCTATATCTATCTATCTATCTATCTATCTATCTATCTATCTATCTATCTATCTATCTATCTATCTATCTATCTATCTATCTATCTATCCTGGGGCTGTTGACCTCTGGATTGAGGTCCAGCCCCACTTAGACTGGGTGCATGTTGTGTTTCTTTTAATTTCTTGTGTCTTATTTGTTTTAATCCTTTTTAATATTTCTTATTAAAGAGAAAGAGAGCCGAGGTGGCACAGTGTTTAGGGTGCAGTACTGCAGGCCACTTCAGCTGACTGTTATCTGCAGTTCAGCGGTTCTAATCTCACCAGCTCAAGGTTGACTCAGCCTTCCATCCTTCCGAGGTGGGTGAAATGAGGACCCAGACTGTGGGGGCGATATGCTGACTCTGTAAACCGCTTAGAGAGGGCTGAAAGCCCTATGAAGCGGTATATAAGTCTAACTGCTACTGCTATTGCTATTGCTATTATTCCTGTAAGCTACCCGGAGTCCTCCGGGATTGGGTGGCCTATAAATTCAATAAATGGAATGGAATGGAACGTACCATTCTAGAATCATTAGGAGTCACTCATACTCCCTCACGCCTTGGCTACTTCCCATCTGGGCTACTGCAACATGCCCTTGAAGATAATTTAGAGGCTGCAGGTAAATTCAGGCATACTGTAGCACCCTTATGTGACCCTACATTTGCTCTCTCTGCCTTTGAGATAGTGTAAAGTTACTAATGCTAATAATAATTTTATTGTTGCAATAACAGAATCTTGCTATTCTTCTTCCCTTCTAGCCTTTATGTTCAGGAGAACTAGGGAGAGGCAGGTCTGAGATGCTTTCTCAAATTACCACATTTTTCGGACTGTAAGACACACTGGTGTATAAAATGCACCAAGATTTCGAAGAAAAAAAAGCGTTTGTCCTTCCCAACCCCATGAGCACGCTGCAGGCTTCAGCAGGGCTAGGGGAAGGTAAAAATGCCCCCGTTTTTTTGAAAAAACGGGTAGAAAACTGGCCTTTTTTTTTTTTTTTTTTACAAAAATGGAGGTGTTTTTGCCTTTCCCCAACCCTGCTGAAGAGGGCTTCTGGGAGCTGGGGGAAGGCAAAAACACCTCCGTTTTTTGCAAAAATGGAATATGGGGACGGGGCTTCGGGAGGCCAAAAATGGCTGTATTTGGTGTATAAGATGCCCCATTTCCACACTCTTTTAGGGGAGGGGGGGGGAAGGTGTCTCTTAGACTCCGAAAAATATGGTACCTTCCTGATTTGGACTCAGATTTCTACTATCTGGCCATTATCCTGGCTGTAGCTCTTCTTTCTGTTCCTCAAGGTTATTCTCATAGCCCATTACAGACTCCCGTAAGCTTCCGGGTGCAATTCAAAGGGCTGGTCATTACCTGTAAAGCCTTTCATGGCATTAGGCTGGGTTATTGTTGGCATTCCCATCTTGAATTACTTCTGTATATCCCAGGAGATCTGACAAGTGGACAAGCTTTATGTCCTTCCATGAAGCAATATAACTTAGCAGGAGCTAGGAAACAGTCATAGCATCTGCCTTCTGGAACAGTACCCCCCCCTCCAGGTTCAGATAGCTATCATAGCCCTGATACTGTTGACCTTCCCTAAGACCTTGAAAACCATTTTTTCTCTCTCTCTTTCCTTTAGGCATTGGGCAGGAGTATCAGATGAGCCCAGATTGAAAAGACTTGGAATTAGAATTTATTTTAGTATATGTGCAGCCGAAGCGAGCATCTTGGAATTAGAATGTATGATGGCTTGGCTTCAATTATCCTACACAGGTCATCTTCAACTCACAACCACAATTGAGCCTCAAATTTCTGTTGGCAAGTGAGACATTTATTAAGCGAGTTTTGCCCCATTTTACAACCTTTCTTGCCACAGTTGTTAAGCGAATCACTGCAGTTGTTCAGTTGGTAACACGGTTGTTAAGTGAATCTGCTTTCTCCATTGACTTTGCTTGCCAAAAGGTTGCAAAAGGTAATCCACATGACCCTGAGACACTGCAACCGTCATAAATATGAACCAGTTGCTAAGCGTCCAAATTTTCATCACCTGACCATGTAGATATGCAATGGTCATATGTGTGAGAAACGGTCCTAAATCACTTTTTTCAGTGCTGTTGTAACTTTGAACACTCACTAAATAAACGGTTGTAAGTTGAGGACAACCTGTATTATACATTGTTGTCTTGTCTTGTTTTTATATCATATGCCAGTTGCCAAACTTCCTATGTGTGAGTTGGGAAGTCATATAAATTGTTTAAAAAAATAAATAAATCCAAAATATTTAAAGGACAGCATGAAGCCGCTGGGTGAGATCATTCGACGGCACGGGATAAAATACCATCAGTATGCGGACGATACGCAGCTGTATCTGTCCGCCCCGTGCCAACTCAATGAAGCGGTTGACGTGATGTGCCAGTGCCTCGAGGCTGTTAGGGACTGGATGGGGGTTAACAAGCTTGTTCTCAATCTGGATAAGACCGAGTGGCTGGTGTGTTTCCCTCCTACTAATTGGCCAAGTTTTCCATCTCTCAGGCTGGGGGGTCAAACAGTACACCCCTCAGACAGGGTATGCAATTTGGGAGTCCTCCTGGACCCACAGCTGACTTTTGAACACCACTTGTTGGCTGTGACCAGGGGGGCATTTGCCCAGGTTCGCCTGGTGCACCAGTTGCGTCCCTACCTGAACCGGGAGGCCCTCACAACAGTCAACGCGACGAAAAAGATCGAAAAATTGAAATAAAAATTAAATTACAGCAAGCCAATTCACATAAAGGTAAGGGTTAGGTTAAGGGTTAGGGTTAGGGTTAGGTTAAGGGTTAGGGTTAGGTTTAGAGCGTTAGCGTTACGTTTAGCGTTAGGTTAAGGGTTAGCGTTACGTTTTTCGTTAGGTTAAGGGTTAGGTTTAGGTTAAGGGTTAGGTTTAGGGTTAGGTTTGGGGGGGTTAGGGTAAGGTTTTCGCTTTATTTTTACATGTTTCGATCTTTTTCGTCGCGCTGTGATGGCGTCACATACACGCTTTCGTCGACCGCGATTTTGTCGTCCAGGGTTTTGTGGTGGAACCATTATTCCAATGTTGGCCTCAGTCATATTGAATGATGTACAGGGCACATGCAATTTAATTTTTGAACAGATTTTACATGCAGATGAGTGAAGGAATGTATTTAAAGGGGAAGATATATGCAAAAAAATTGTATCCTCACATTTGCCAAGTAGTAAAAATGATTGACTATGTTTGTAATAGAAAGGGCAAAAATCTGTGATTGAGTTGGACTTTCACTATCACTGCCTTTTGCATCTGAAGGTCATCAGATTGCATAAAAGATCTATTAGATAGTTTCACTATAAAAGATAAATCCCATTGGTTTACAATGGTTTCATTTTATAAAAGTGTACCCCCCCTCTGTGTGTGTGTGTGTGTGTGTGTGTGTATGCCCACATGAGTAAACAATTTTAACTTCATTTCCTCAGAACAAAAATAATCAGGAAGAAAGAAGAAAATTGTAATGCTGAAAAAAGCTATTTATGATTCCTGACATTTACATACAGTTTAAAAGAATTAATCATATAACATAAAGAAATCATGTAGACGTTAGCATTTGACAAATACCGAAGCCTTTTTTTTTCATGATTTTTCTCTCTAGAACACTGGAGTCATAGCATATTAAATAAATTTTGAATAAATCTGGCCCAGAGTGCATAATACATATATTTGAACTACGGTACCATCACGGTAGGAAAATGGTTGCTGAAAAGAATAGTGATGCTTACGTTTATGATTTTCCTATTTAAAGGTTTTAAATTTGATTTGTGATCAAATCAAAATTCAAGAGGAGAAGTAGAGGCTAAGAAGCTGAAAGCAATAGTGAGGATCAGGAATTCTGGTCGAGTCCAGAGTAGTGGTTACCAATGACCCCTGCAAAAGCACTAATTTTTGTTAGACTGTAATGAAATACCAACACAGAGAAAATCTGCGCCAACAGTAGTCACAGTATTGTGGGAAATAATGGCCAAATACTTTGAATCTTAGCCAGAGATGTATAGAGCTTTCAAAAAGTTGTCCTATATAAGGTAACCCTTATATAAATCCTTTATTATCATCTTGATACAAAGACTTTGCAAACAGAAAAAGTAAATCAAGTCTGTCAGATAAGCAATTACATATAATGAAATAAACTAACTGCTTTTGAAGACCACCAGTCATTAAGTAATTTTGTTGCATGGCCTATAATAGGTCAATTAAAGGTGTTTTACAAGGGAATTGGGGTCCACATTTAGAAGGGGCCCCCTCCCACAAATAGCTCAGATAGTGATGCTATTCAATCAAAATATAAATTAAGGAGCTATTTCAGTATTTGCGGGGTTCCTCATATACTTTTGTTTGTTGGGCCACTGATTTCAATGGATAAAACCATTAGAGAGAAAATTCTTATATCAATTTATAGGATCAGTATAACAAAAAAGTACTAATGGTGATTATCACTGCAGCTGGATTAAGATCAAAGAAACATATGTGTTGTGGCCCAGCAGGAGCCGTTGGAGCTGCCACCAGACTCTGACAGCGAGGAGCCCTCTGAGTCGGCTCTGGAGGATGTGGAGGACCCTGGACAAGGTTCCGACTCTGAGCAGGGTGCAGAGAGGCTGGTTGGCCACCAGGAGGCACCTGAGCCTTGGACCAGTGGAGAGGAGACAAGGGAGAGTGAGCCGGAGGCTCACCATCGAATGCACGCCATCAAAGAGCTACTAGGCATCAGGAACAATTACACAATCACAGGAGGTAATTGCACTCAGCTGGTGGTCATGAGGCTCCTCTCCAGACTATAAAAAGCTACTTGTGCACATGCCCCTCTTTGCAGAAGTCAATGCAGGCTTGAATGTTGGAGGACAATACTGTGAGCTTGGCAGGCTGGATTGCTGCCAAGTCTTATCTGTGTTTATTTCTGCCCAAGCTTGTCTGTGCCGGTTTGCTGCCAATGACCTGTCTGTCTGTTAATTAAATGCCGTAACTTATCTCTGGCTTGGAGTGTGCTTTGGGTGTGGAATGAGGGGGATCAGAACATGTATGTATGTATGTATGTATGTATGTATGTATGTATGTATGTATGTATGTATGTATGTATGACAAGTCCTTGCAATTTTATTGGCAAGATTTTAGAAATGGTTTGCTCTTGTCTTTTTCTTAGAACTTAGAGTGACTGGTCCATGGTCCCCTATCTGGCTTCTTGCTCAAGACAGAGCTAGAACTCATGATTGCCTGTTTTTTTAACCTGATGTCTTAACCACTACACCAAACTGGTTATCTACTTTACTATAAGTCTGGGGTAATCTTGGAAACTAAGAACACCCTGCTCTCATTTGTAGTGGGTTCATTAAAGTGGCCTCTTTGAATTGCTTCTTCCCTTCACATTTGAGCTGAGTTGCCATTTTTGACATAAGGTATCAACTGACTAAGGGCTCAGTAGCTAAGACACTGAGCTTGTCAATCTGTTCAGCAGTTCGAATCCCTAGCACCCTGTAACGGAGTGAGCTCCCATTACTTGTTCCTGTTTCTGCCAGCCTAGCAGTTTGAAAGCATGTAAAAATGCAAGTAGGAAAAATAGGAGCCATCTTTGGTGGGAAGGTAACAACGTTCTATGTGGCTTTGCATTTAGTCATGCCGGCCACATGACCACAGAGAATGTCTTCGGACAGTGCTGGCTCTTTGGATTTGAAACGGAGATGAGCACCGCCCCCTAGAATCGGGAACGACTAGCACATATGTACAAGAGGAACCTTTACCTTTACCTATCAACTGACTTGCATGCTTCAGAGTATTACTTATTGTCTGTTCAATCCCTTTCTCCACTCGCCACTCCATAGTCTTCCACAAGCAGGGAGGCTAAATTAAGTATTCTGCCCCCAGAGTCTTAAACCAGTCTTATTTGCCTCAGAAGTGGTATAATATGAGAACTTTGAAGGCATCAACTGAGTTTTTTGCAAGGCCTAGCATAGAAACAAGGAACACCATAAATAGCAACAAAGCCTAGGAAGAAGAAATGGGAAGTCAGAATATCAGTGTTTGAAGCTCTAAATAGCTATAGCAAACAGAAACAGGAGAACTGAAATTGGTTCTAAACTTCATAATTACAACAGGAACATTTCATCCACTGAAACGGAATATGCTTAGGTGGAAGGTGGGCGTTTTTAACTAACTTTCTGCTGTTTCACTGCTTTCTATTTATGTGATGTGTACTGTTAGCTGCTCTTCAAACTGTGATTTTAACACATTGCAAACTGCCCTGGGAACATGAGCAGCTTTTATTTTTTTTTAAATAAATAGTTAATGAAATAGATATAACCTGTTTCAAAATCATTCTGGGAACCACTTGAATTATTTCACACAGGATCTATTTAGAAATTAAAATCTAAATGAAAACATCCCGCTAACTTATGGTCTACAATCTAAATGACCATACAGATCAGGATTTCTCTATGTGACTTTCAGTGTGTTAGTCGATTGTGACTCCATTTGGACTGGCTCTATAGATTTTTCTGCAAAAAACATGTGAATATGAGCATAATCCAAACCTTCATGCCAGCGGTTATTAAATAGTTCATTGCTGGAATTTTCTAAAGCTTCAATAACAGGCTGGCAATGATACTTGGTGCTTCTAAAAAAATCTGTTTTCGGACACTTTTTTAAAGGAAGGATGAATAGATCTCCATCATTCTGTTTCTGGCCCTAAAGATCATTCTGGAATGGTAGCAACAACGGCTGGCGACTCCCCGGGGGAGAGCCTTCTCTGTTGCAGCTCCGGCCCTCTTGAACGAGCTCCCTGTTGAGATCCGGACCCTTACTACCCTCCCGGCCTTCCGCAAAGCCACCAAGTCCTGGCTGTTCCAGCAGGCTGGGGGGGGGGGGGCTGAGAAGCATTTACCTCCACGGAAATTGTGAATGTTGGTTTTGTTTTTAATATGTTGTCTTTGTCTCGTTTCCCCCCTTTCCCTTGTCTTTTGTGAGCCGCCCGGAGTCCTCCGGGAGTGGGCGGCATACAAGACAAATAAATAAATAATAAATAATAATAACATAGTGCGCAATTGGCCATATTCCTTCCCAGCAGTAACCAACTGCAGAGGCCAACTGGCAAAAACAAAAGAGGAAAAGCAGAGAGGGCACAATCATTTTGCAGAGCTGGTTCTACTACGTGGATATTAATAAAGGAATAAGGATATGCAGGTATTAATACCTGAAACAGAAAAGGTGCTTGGGAAGAAACATGGCTTCACTTACTAAAATTTTCACTGCTTCATTAAAGAAGCCAATGCTCTTCCTAATCTCATACAGAATATAAGAGGTCTCAAAAAATACATTTATGAATAAAACGGACACTGACAGAGTGCAATGAAGTTGTCACACTCTATTGCTTCCTCTTTAAATTGAATGTATATTTTCCTGGAACCAAAATGGAAATGACTCAGTTTAGGCATTGGCGTTCTTCAATGATGATGATGATATTCATTCAGTCGTGTCTGATTTTTGGCAATACTATGGGCCAGGTCTCTTGAAATCTTTCGATCTTGAACTACTATAGAGCCGAGGTGGCACAGTGGTTAGGGTGCAGTACTGCAGGCCACTTCAGCTGACTGTTATCTGCAGTTCAGCGGTTCAAATCTCACTGGCTCAGGGTTGACTCAGCCTTCCATCCTTCCGAGGTGGGTGAAATGAGGACCCAGACTGTAGGGGTGATATGCTGACTCTGTAAACCGCTTAGAGAGGGCTGAAAGCCCTATGAAGCGGTATATAAGTCTAACTGCTATTGCTATTGCTATTGCTACTTGAGTTTTTCTATGCTTTAGCTCAGGGGCGTCAAACTCACGGTGTCACGGTGGTGTCACGTGACGTATTGGGACTTTCCCCCTCTTCACTAAAGGCCCTCCATGGGGAGGGCCAGCATATGACACATTCAGCCCGCAGGCTGGGAATTTGACACAGACGCTGCTCTAGCTGGTGTTAGCTTTGATGGTGTCCAGCCAATATGTTCTTTGATGGCCTGTTTTCCTTCTACTGCTCACTTTTCCAAACGTAATTGCTTTCTTCAGTAAATTCCCTCGCATAAAAGGGCTGAGGTAACTGAGACCATCTTTAGTATCCTTTAGCTAAAGAAAGTTTACAATTTTGATAGAAGGGAAGGGGGGTGGAGAGAAGGTAAAAGACATGGAAAAAGAATTGCCACAGCTGCAGTAAGTGTGGCATTTAAGATGAGTTTTGTGAATTATGTGTTGCCTTTTTCATTACCCATCTACCTTCCACCTCAAACTGTTAACAATCCTACTGGAATATTCAAAGCCTAGTTTTCAGTGTGAACTGCAACCCGAGGCACACTTGAGGAAAATGCAGAGAGCTTAGAATAAAAGAGGCAGAAACACAGTGTGAATTTGATAAAACACAATAAAGTCAAATAGACGATGCTGAGATTTCTTTCCAACTGCTCCTGTTTTCCCCTCAATATTTTATTTCAAGCACAGATAGTTTGACTTGAAAAGAACTATAGGCTGAGGCATCTCACAACAGAATATTACTGTGGATTTAGTACTAATTCCAGCTTTATTCCCTCCTTAATTTCTATATCACATAGTCTCATCTACGCTGATAAACCCCCTAGAAGTATGCCTTATTTGATGTCTGGCTTGAGCTAGTCTGTTTTTATTTATTTTTTAAAGGATTTGCTTAGTAAACAATCACTATTGTATTAGAGGCTATACTTCACTCAAATCACCCCCAGTAGATTTTAATTAAAAAAAGCAAAACAAAGGCTTCCTTGATTGAATGCAATGATTTTTCTTGAAGAAAATGCATTCTCATTTTAAACTTCATACTATGAGTTATGCAAGGTCAGGATCTCTTGTTGTAAGGAAGGGTCTGCCATTGCCACTAGAAATCTGCTGTAGAACTTCTATGTGACCTGAAGTCTCAAAGTCTCTGAAAGTCTTTATTATTGATTCATGCTTAAATTAAGTGCATAGGTTTGCTTCCTAAATAGAGATTCGTTGACAACTTTCTGCTTTAGCTGTCAAATGAGCATTCAGGGACCGAGATATTTTGACTGGGTAGCAGAATCCAAGGAGATCATTCACTCCTTCGATAGCCACCACTAGCCATTTGAACCAAAGTAGAAGAGACTTTGTATAGCATTTGTCCCTTGCAATAAAGTCCCTACAGAGTTTGGTTCAATTGTTGGCAAGAGTCTGGTCTCACCCAGGAAAAACTGCAATTACAATCTTTTTATTTTTAGTGGTGGAGTTGAGATAGCTTAACCCCCCAACCAAATCATGGCTAAACTGCAGTAATCATGGGCTGGGTGATCGTCCCCCCCCTTTTCTTCCCCTGCAAAAAAGACTGTTACTTTTTTACCATTATTTTGCTTTTCTGATTCTTTTCACGCTGTTTTTACTTCATACTTGTGTTGAGTGTTGAAAATTTCCTTCTCTTTTATGTGTTGTCCCAGGCCAGATGAAGCTCATCTATTTCCCTTTTGAGACCCACAAAGACATTGCCCAAAATGGTGAGGACCCAAATTTTGGGCCTTTTAAAAATGTAATTGTTGAGGTTTTTGACAAGTTAAGAAAAAATTGAATGGGTGCCTTATACTTCACAGACATTTTAGGCTCTTGTTTTATTACTTAAACATGAATCCTGCACCTCCAAAACTAAGGGTTGGCTGATACCACCATGGAAGGTCATCCTTGATATGTGTAGGAGAAGAGCAAGCTGAGCTGGAAGGCAGAGTTAAACGTGTCATCATTTTGGAGTCTCTGTGTTGCCATAAAACACCCAAGTCCAGTCCTGTGAATTCAGGGTTGACTCAGCCTTCCATCCTTCCGAGGTGGGTAAAATGAGGACCCAGATTGTTGGGGGCAATATGCTGACTCTCTGTAAACCGCTTAGAGAGGCCTGAAAGGCCTATGAAGCGGTATATAAGTCTACTGCTATTGCTATTGTTGACCCTTGCCTAGTGCCAATCTAGCTTTGGCCATTAATTGACTAGATTCTTGTGTACAGGTAGCAATAATAAACTTTTCTGTATTTTGAAATCAATGAATGCTCCTAGTTATTTGTGCCTGACATGTGTTGCATAAAGACTGGTTCAGACCATGAACTGATGGAACTGATAGGATTAAAGTGAGACATGGGAAACTGTTGTGACTCTGCAGAAGTTTGCTGTGAGTTGAGTCGGGATGCAAGATTAACAATGCAGCTGAAGCTCGTTAGTGGAGTCTTCTGGTGATAAAAGAACGGATGGTGCCACACCCTGGTGGCAGGAGTCAACGTTCATTCAGCGTTCATTGATCATCGGTCGTGGTTTATTTGAAAGACACTTGGAGAAGTGGTTTGCTTTCTGTAACCCTGATTCAAGGAGACACTTGGAGAAGTGCATTGCTTTGTAAGAGTTTTGTTTGGTATTCTGTTATCTCGTCAGATACTTTATTTATGTGTATTTTTGGGCTCGCAGCCAGTCTGAGCCAAGAACTGATAAAGTGAGTTCCTTTTACGTTTGTCTGCCTGTCATCTGTTAACGAGCGGAGAAAGGGGGACAGAACAGGAAACCAAGGAAGGTGCAGAGAACTGAAGGGATGATTGCACAGAGTAAGAGAGGAAACTCATATGCTCCTCAGTTATCCCCTAACACATTGAATTTCTCTTCCCCTTAAATAAATCCTTCACCAAAAAATCTGAAGGATGAAAAAGCTACTTTTGGTAGTGTATTAGTGTGGTGGATTCTGAATTAGTATTAAGAAATCCCGAATTTGGCTTTCAATTTGTCCGTAAGGTTATTGAGTGACAGCAGGACTGACTTACAGACTCTTGCTAGATTTTTCAACCAAAGAGTCTTCTCAAATAAAATTTCTATTCTCTATGCAAGCTCCGCATTCATTTTCAGCTTGACCCGAATATAATGGGGATGCCTCAACCTGCTGGAATGTTATGTGGAAGAACGTTCTATAAAACAAATTACTTTGCAAAGTCTTTTGTTACCATCTTTACCCAGCTGGCAGTGTTTCTCTGGGTGTCATGATAAAAGAGTTGCTGGCAGGCCTGTTGGAAAAATAACTTCATTGCGTTGAGGGAACACTCTCTACATCTACAATGTGCTTTAGCTCTGAGGTAAAATTTCTCAGAAGAGATTTTCCTAAGAACATTTTAAAGAGGTTTTCTTTTTCTCACTCCTGAAAATGGAAGCCTTTTGCCCAATGTTGTCTAAATATTTTTGACTCCATCTCAGCCTCATCTGGGGGAGAAGCATCTCAATACTCCTATGCCTGCCTTCATCCTGTCCATGAAAAAGGGCAGTTTAAGTGTGTGGTCCTTAACAACCATCATTCCACAAGTTGAGTAAAACGGATAAAGCCATTTAAACGGTGCTTGTTATCCCTTGTTGTGTCATAGAACTCTTATAAAGCAGGAACAGAATGTAGCCAGAACAGATCTCTTTAGGAAAATCCTTAAAATTCTGCAAGAAGCACGGAAGGAAGAGATTAGCAAAGAGACTGCTTGCATCAGTAAGCAATCCTTATGCGTCCATGTTGCTTATGCCTCTTATAAAACAGGAGGGGGGAAATTATTTGCTCTATAAGGGGAGAGTAGAGCAGAGAGCTGGGGGAACTAGTGGCTCTCCTGGTAACCTGAGGTCATTTTCTTCCCATAATGTTTCGGAAGGATGCTTTAGCTGTAAGTTGCTGCTGGCCAACTTGTCGCTGTTACTGTTGTCAGGAATAAGCCTCTAGGGAAGGAAATAGGTACCTTCCTGTCATAATTATTGCTGAGCCCCTTTCCCAAGAAACCACTGGAGAATTCTTATTCCACTGAGAGTAGAGAAGGTGGAAGAGAGATAGTCAAGGAGATGGCATATTCGGGTCTTTTCCTGTGTAAGATTGAGAGTATCTTGGCGATGTTTCGACGAGGTCCCACTCACCATCTTCAGCCTTCGGCTTCGTGCTTGTGCGAGCAAAGCGTGATTGGAGCTGCCATCTTTCTATAAATATTGGTGTTTGAGTGCATGGAGTGCTGGCTTTGTTGCTGTAAACCGATTGGTTGTCTGTCTTGATTAGTTGATGGAGTTGATGTTTGCAGATTAGTAGGCTGTTTCGTAACATCCTGTGTGGCTAAGGTACTGGCTGTGTGCCCATTAGTCTTTTGTGTTGTAACGACCTGGGTAATGGGCTGTGTGATGACATCCTGAGCTCTATTGTAATGATATCCTGAGTCCTGTGCTGCAACCTCCTGGGAAAAGACCCAAATATGCCAAGACCTGCATACTTGTACCCATGAAAATCTACGAAAACGTTTGTGTGTGTGTGTGTGTGTGTGTGTGTGTGTGTGTGTGAAGTAAAGGCCAAAGTGGTTCCAGTGGGAGTAAGAGCATTTGGGGCTGGGTCTCTGAAGCTGACAGAGAGGCTCCGATTGATCTCAGGAACAAGATCAGAGTTCTCTGTCCAGAAGAAGTACAGCTTTAGGAACAGCTACGAAATTGCACAAAACAAAACCCTCAAACTCCTAGGTCTATGGTAGAGGATGTGAGATTGAGGAAGACACATGTCATTCATTTGTGTGAGAAGAGAATACTTATTTTTTAAAATATATTTTCAGATATTTAGAGAGCGACAGGGAGGACAGAATAACGGAAGCTGCACAATTGCACTGCATTCCCAAGATATGAATGCAGATGTGATCAAAGCCATTGTGTCACCAAATCTGAGACTGCAGCCAGTCTGGTGGCTTCTTGCACATGGACCTGGGGTAGGAGCACTGGTGAAATTCAATTTTTTTACTAGCAGTTCTGTGGGCGTGGCTTGGTGGGTGTGGTAGTGGAAGGATACTGCAAAATCTCCATTCCTTCCTCACTCCTGGGGGAAGGATATTGCAAAATCTCAATTCCCACCCCATTCTGGGCCCAGCAAGAGGCGGTATTTGCCATTTCCCTGAACTACTCAAAATTTCCGTTACCGGTTCTCCAGAACCTGTCAGAATCTGTTGAATTTCACCCCTGGGTAAGAGGTTGCAGTATAATATTCTATCTCAGGCATTCAGTGCCTTCTTCTCTCCCACAAATACACGGGCATACAATGAACTGTTTAAGGAATTTTTCTAGTGTCATGCACACAAAGGAATAGAGAGATTGTAAATCATATTTCGCAGCTTAGGAGTTAACAGCACACCTTTTGACGAATAGCAGTATCTGTCAAATGCTTAGATTTTTTCCTCTCAAAAATTAAAAAAAAAGAAATGTCATGCAAGAATGCTGGAATTGAATGAGACCCTAAAATGAAATGAGATTATCAAAATATTGCAAGACCTGACCATTTCATGAGACCGAATGTGTACTTAGCTACATGAGGGAGCCTGTATTTCGAAATTGCCAGTCTCTGCTTTAACTGCACTGATGTTCTTTGATCTCTGACCATAAATCAAGAAATTCAAAGAAGGACTTTCAGAAGCTTTACTTATGAACATCAAAAATACCAGTATCTCAGTAATGCACCTAAAGATTTTAAGAGGCTACTTTTGATCATCTCTGCACTATAGATTGGGGTGCATGACTTCTGTTGAATTTAAACAACAGACGACATTGTGTGGCAAGTTGAGGATCACACTTCAAAAGAAGAAAGAGCAGGGGGGGCACAAAAGAGATGGGAATATTATTGCAAGAATGTTTGCTTTAAATAAATTTTTAGATACCTCTAAAGTTCAGAACATTGGGAACAGTTGAAAGAACAATACTGGGAATTTAATAAGAACAAGGGCCATTATCAAGCAAGAACTTGGCCAAATAATTACAATTCACTGCCTTGCTTCATTTTTACAAATAACTAAATATGGAGAACATATTCACATACTCTTCTTATTTTCCCCAGAACAACAACCTTGTGAGGTGATTTGGGCTGAGAGACAGTGACTGACCCTAAGTCACCCAACTAGCTTTCATGCCTAAGGTGGGACTTGAACTCATGGTCTCCCACTTTCTAGTTGGTATCTTAACCACTAGACCAGGGGCCAGCAACTTTAAACACTCCATTTGTTTGGACCCATTACCCACAGAAAAGAAAACACTGGGAGCCACAAAAGTCCTAACTGGAAGGCCCCCCCCCCCCAATTCAATTCTAGAGCTGACTGGAAGTCTGGTTCCCCCACCATAGAGTCTCCTCCTAGCGTGGCGTCCTTTTTACTCTATCTGTCCTATCAATTGTGGAACCGACCAGAAAATCCGTTCCTTGCCATAGAGTCTCCTCCTGGCGTGCCGTGCTCTCCCCCCCCCCCAACCGGAAGGTCCTCTCAAAAGTGTGGCACCGAATGGCGACAGGGAGCCGCACCAGAGGGATGAAAGAGCCACATGCGGCTCCAGAGCCATAGGTTGCTAACCCATGGGCTAGACCAAACACCTAAGTCTCATACTGACTTAGTATTCCAGTTATCTAAAATCAAAAGGATCCACTGAGTTACTTCTCACAACATCCTCCATTCCATACAATTTCCTCAGAGGTCACTTTCTTATCTCTTTGTTGTTGTGGTTTAAAGCTCATTTGTCTCTCCTGCCTCTGATGACTGATCAGCTTGCAGTTCTGAAATAGGTAGAGGTGCTTACGTATGCGGACAATGTGCAAAAATACCTGTAGAGGACTCTCCTGAAATCTGAACTGAGAATTTAAAACATGCTATCAATATTAATCAAAAGCACTTCAAAGTAATTAAGCTGTCCATTTTTAATTATGAGGAAAAGAAAGGAAAACGAATACATTTTAAAGCCCTGCAGTGCAACACATATTGCCATATGCAGATGTGACCCCGGGAATAAAGATAAGTAGGGGAGAGACATCAGAAAAAGAAAAGGGAAAGATAACTTAGATTTGATAATTGTATATTCCCTGCCCTTTGCAAAGGAGACATTCTTCCCCACCCAAAGTAAAGGAAGGAGAGATAAAGGTACCAAGATTTTATTTCAAAATAAAATCTTGGCTAATAAATTGACAGATCCTTGAGGCTGATCCTTAAGGTGCCTTTGCAGCAAAGACTAATAGACATTGCTCTGGAAATTGGATAGAAAGAACACTATAACATTAGTACAAAAGAAGTCCCACAGCTACCAACTCCCTCAAATCATGTTAACAGCCTGTAAACATTTATTTGTTGAGCGAAAATGCCTGCAGGACAAGGATTTAGATGTACAGCAGTTGGATTCCAAGCAAGCCTGGGCCCTTTTAAACGTAGGAGAAACGTCCTTGAAGTTGGCAGATTGATAAGAACGTTCACAACATACAAAACTTGGATATGGATTAAAAGTCTCATTCTGTGTAGAAGATGAAGACCATAGGATACTGGTCTCTGCGTATCTCTCAGGTCACAGAATGGTTGAGATCTCCAACTATGAGAATGAATAGCCACTCCCGAGAGAAGATATAATCTCACAAACCTCCTCCTGGCTCTTTCTGTCTCGACATTAATGTTTTGAAATTAGCAAAAGAAAAAAAAATGGAGGCTGTTGTATGGACCCAGCCTGGTGTTAGTACTGAAGAATTCACAGTTTCTCTGCCCGTCCCCCCCCCCCTCACACTGGTCTGGATTTGGAGAAAAATTATAGAAGCCTGATCGGTAGAATTTATTTTCCCTTGCAAGCAAAGATCAGAACACTCCAGCATAATCTAATGGAAAGAGGTAAAGGAACAGGCATCAATATCTTTACTAAGACATTCTGGAGAAAGCAGCTCTATGAATGTGGTCATGGTTACTTATCTTCAACAGTACATTTACATTTCAATTTTCCCACCACTTAACATTCTTAACTATGGCAAATAAATAAATAAATAAATAAATAAATAAATAAATAAATAAATCAGCATAAATACTTTTTTAAAGATTCTACAGTACTCATTTGTATATATTTGTATATGCTAGTCCGGATTTATGCATTTTGGGAGAACATTTCCTTTTAAATTTGTGCAAAAGTATATATGTTATCCTCCCACCCCCAAGTTGTACAGTTTCTGTAAATGTGTATTTTTGTAAGCTTTTGATGGAGGCAAGAGGTGAGGTATCAGAAAAATATCCCACATATTAAAAAAAAGTATAAACATGGTAGTAGTTCATGCGAGTATCAAGTGCCAGTATTAAGTATTACAAAATTTACAGCACAATATAACCACACAATTTTCTCCCACATTCCTAGTATTTTCAACTTGGTAATAAGGTAGTTTTGCTTTGCCTACCTAGGTGGAAACTTATCTATTAAAAGGGTTAAGCAGAGTTAGAGATACTTTACACTTAGATGAGAAATCTCCAAGAAATACCCACACTAGCTTAGACATTTTTTTAAAAGAAAAAAGCTCCATAAAAAATTCAATAGTAAACCAGTTTCATATTGTCATCACCAGTTGAGCTTGACATGAATGAGACTTTTATCTAGCTCATTACCTGCTTTTGCAGTCAATCTTACTTTATGCATGTTAACATTTCCTATTTGCAAACCCAAATTTAATTTTCCTTGGTGTGCGCTAGTGACTCCTGCAAGTTACAAATGTTTTAGGGCTCTAAATGCACAACTTCAATTTTAATAGCAAAAATAGTTTGGGATAGTTGAGGCAGCAGGAATGAAATAATGGTAGTGAAATGCCTTCTATGGTCCCCATGAAAACATAGGGCAAGAGAAAGCAATTTGACAATAAACCCCAGAAGTAGCGATACGATACAAGTGTATTGCATCTAGACAAATTCTAGCCACTTCTTTCTTTGCTGAAAAAATGTTTTGTTTTTTGGATTGGCAGTTGTTCTTTCAAGGAATCCTAGACTGTCTACTTTGCAATCTCTTCTCAGCACATGATAATTTTATGCTGAGTTTATTTTTGGTACAGTGGTAACCAATTTAATACTCAGTAGTAATTCTAGCAGTTACAGTTTAAATTTATGTAATACTAGAGAATCTTCACCAACCAGCATATGCTACAGATAGGGTTCTCACTGTAAGTTATTTGGAAACGCCATCCTAGTTATATAAAATAAAGCAAAAAGTACGATGACAGATTCTTGGATAATTTTTTTTTCAAGTTTGGGACTTTCGTGCATGACTCGTGACATAGATCTCCTTTTTAACCACATTATATGTTTTTTTTCTTCATATGAGTGGAAAGTCATCTTCGAGTTTTCAGGCCTCAAACTGGACAGCAATCCCCAACATTCATAAATATAAAGCGTTTTGCATGTGTTTACTTAAACACAAATACATGTCTCAGTGTGTTTTGTTATGGATTCAGATCACGTAAAGAGCCATAACACATTCAAATAAGTGCCTTCAAATGGTTTCATCCATCCTTGAATTGTGTTTTTTCTAAGAATTAAAAACCATAGATGAGAACAGCCTACTAGAAACATAAAATGTAAGTGGAGGTGGCAGAAAACATTCTGGGAGGTTACAGGAGGGCAGCGTTGGGATATTTGGCTTCTGTGCATGATTCATTGCACATGGCTAATGTTATCAGAGCAGCCATTTTGTGAATGAGCAAGCTACTTCACCCTTCTTGCTTTCCAAATTTAAGAAGACCATAGTACTTTAGACATTTCTGATCTAGATGACCAGTGATCTGACACAGAGTCAGACATTTCCTATTTTCTCATATATGTAATAAATTTTGTTGTTTCTGTCTTTCTCTCCAGAAGAAAAAGCTATGCCCCCTTTTCTTAGTCAGCCAGTCATACTGGTTCCATTATTGGCATAATCCAGGATTAAGTTTTAGTGATGGGCAAGATGGCTGCCTCTCTTAGGCACTAACCTGAAGAGATTTAACCTGGTTGCACCAAAATGAAGCAAAGCAATAATCTTTCA
The DNA here is from genome assembly GCF_009769535.1 of Thamnophis elegans. Taxonomy (NCBI): domain Eukaryota; kingdom Metazoa; phylum Chordata; class Lepidosauria; order Squamata; family Natricidae; genus Thamnophis; species Thamnophis elegans. Next base: position 13,699,414 of record NC_045541.1, on the reverse strand, counting down.
TGCTGTGTCTAAGATTCTAAAGTGCATTTTGAGAGTAAGTGCAAAATGGAAACTTCACTTGATAGTTTTAAAGCAAGCTTCACTTTCATGTTATCATTTGATGTCTTTTACTTTAGATACAAATCAGAGAAGCAGGCCTTTATTCCGAGATCGCATAAATAAGTTAACCCTGATTCCTGTAACTGGGATAATGCATAATTTATTGGAATTATTTTGGAAGGGGTGAGAAAAAGAATGTATTCAGTCGAGTCCTTTATAATGGGAATAAATAATGGGAAGGAAGGAAAATCTCATCAAGATGATATTGAAGCAGTTACACACCAGTGGTGGGTTCCACCAGTGCCCGGCGTCCACCACATGAATGCGTGCAGCGTGCACGCACACATGCGTCCTTACCTCTTGCGACGCCTCTGCGATGCTCCAGCTGCTCGGCGGAGCGTCACACAGGCTGTGTGCGCTCTATGCGCATGCGTGGCAGTGCCGAAGAGCTCAAATACAGGTAAGGAGCTCAGGCGGGCGGGCCCTCCGGAGCACCATACAGGAACAGTACCCAGTGCTCTGGGCAGGCTCTGGTACGCCAGTAACAGGGCATACTGCCTGCAACCCACCACTGTTACACACTCACTGTAACATAACAAATAGTGAGCAATTAAAAATATTAGTGGAAGTAACAGGACTATCTAGTCCTTATCATAGAAATATAGTTTTAGGATATAACATTTTAAGAGTAATTAAAAAAAAAAGGTTGGAATGATGAAAGTCCTGAATCATTCTCACAGTTCATGTTAGCTAACTGTGGACCCATTAAAGGTTATTTCTTCCCCAGTGAATCAGACACTTCAATGGGCATGGCGCACAAAAGGACACACTGATGAATTGCATGGTCAGAACTGAGACTGATCTAGTTGAACCAACTGCTTCCTATGCTCATAATTCATCTTGAGAATACAGTTGACTATTCCAGAGGGACTGTGTGTGAATTTGCTACAGTGACAGCAATGAAAAGACGTCCATTCCATCTTGAAAAAGCTTTTGCAAATTTCACTTGATGAACAAGCTCAAGTCCTTCAAATGTGCACCACTGTAAATATGGTTAGCTTTCAGGATGCTCCAAAATTTTCACTTCCTTCTAACACTGCTGCTTCGTCATAGCATTATAATACCCATGTGTATCAATAAAGACCCATACGTATCTAGAACTATAAATAGCAATAGCAATAGCAGTTAGACTTATATACCGCTTCATAGGGCTTTCAGCCCTCTCTAAGCGGTTTACAGAGTCAGCATATCGCCCCCACAGTCTGGGTCCTCATTTCACCCACCTCGGAAGGATGGAAGGCTGAGTCAACCTTGAACCGGTGAGATTAGAACTGCTGAACTGCAGATAACAGTCAGCTGAAGTGGCCTGCAGTACTGCACCCTAACCACTGCACCACCTCGGTTCTCAAATCCCACCCAGTTACACAAGTCTAGACTTCCTTTTCCATTCTGCCCTGTGCTGTAAGCTATTTGTTTGCCACTGGAAGAAGCTCATCACTGTTTCAAACTTCTGTTCGGTACTAGATTGATAATTTTCCTCTCCGGCTATTTTTTCTTCAATAAGGTCTTGCATCCATCGCTATCATCTCTTGCCTCAAGCTGATCACTTGGCACAAAACCTGCCTTTCTGAACTCCGTTTGTTTCCTATATGCAATTTACCAGAAAAACATATATTATATCTTCTTAGATAGGAAACCTAAAAGTTAGTTTTCATTTGTTTGTTTGTTTTGTTTCATAAGCTAAGAGACAGACTACATGCATCAGTCAGCAATGTGTAGCTATTTCTGAAAATTTCTTTTTGTTCTTCCCTTGTTACTTTTTTCTTTAAAAAGAAACACAAACATACCGATTGCAACCTACACCTGGAAGAGGAAGGAGGTGCTTTATAATAGTTTTGTCTCAAGGAGAATTTACTCTGCTACAAATCACATTCCAATATTGAATTTTCCCAACTGGGCACTGAGGGAAATGTCTCATTCTCTGATTTAACTAAGTGAGAATTATTTATGAAGAGAAAGATAATTTAAACAACTCTTATTAAGTTATGAACAACAGTTGCCACAGAATCCTATGGAAGTTGTCAGCCAAAAAAACCTTCAGTTTGTGCTGCAACTCTGCACAGTTAAATCAGTGTCTTGTTTTTCCCAGATAAATAAATAAATAAATAGATTTTAAAATTAAAAAAAAATTATAAATATCATTTGTTTCTTTAGATGTACCTGAAAAAAAAAAACCTGTGAAAATTAGATAGCTGCGTAATTTTTAAAAGAAAATTTTACACTGGGGCGGGGGGGGGATGTGCATAAAGTTGCGTTGGATATGTTTGAGTTGTTTGTAAAAATAATTAATACAGGTGGATACAAAATAATTAAATAAAAGCTAGCCTAGGTTTCTACCAAGTTACCTATCCCTGATTTGTGCAACGTGGTCCTATTGATTTAGCTAATTTGCTTCCTGGTTTAAAACATTTGTTACATGTCGGGCAAAAAACATTTCCTGTGTCCCTTGAAAAACTCAGCACTAAATTTAACTTCATTATTTCTTTCTTCTCTCTCGAATGTGTCGTTCTTTTGCTACCGAGACAGAATTTTACTTTATAGGTGGGTAAAGATCACTTCTGAATCCTGTTCATGCTATTCATGGTCATTTGAAAACACCTGCCTTTGTTTTCCCACTGTTGAAATGCTGCTGCCCCAACTTACTCCAGTCAAATGGCACTTATTAAATACTTTAAGCATAAAAAGTACTGTCAGAAGTAAAAGCATGTTTAATTCATTAGTCTACTCCATGAACTCCTGTTAACAAGGTTTTGGCAATTTCCCTTCGCCTCCAATCCAACAGAAATATATTAACTAAAGTCATAGCATTCTTGGTTTGTAAGAGGAAGAGTGTTTCTTTTAAATTAATTTTAAAGCATTCAATAAATTTTCACAGATGGGAATTAGTAGATTAAAACAAGAGCAGAAACAACAAAAACTTTGCTCAACTCTATGTGTGTGTGTGTTTGATGATGAAGAGCAGGAGGAGTATGTTGATGTTTTAAAAAAGTATGACATAGTGTAAATCCATCTTTCCCCCAAATATAATAATAATTGAGTGCTTGCTGGAGATAGCAATAGCAATAGCAGTTAGACTTATATACCGCTTCATAGGGCTTTCAGCCCTCTCTAAGCGGTTTACAGAGTCAGCATATCGCCCCCACAGTCTGGGTCCTCATTTCACCCACCTCGGAAGGATGGAAGGCTGAGTCAACCTTGAGCCGGTGAGATTAGAACCGCTGAACTGCAGATAACAGTCAGCTGAAGTGGCCTGCAGTACTGCACCCTAACCACTGCGCCACCTCGGCTCTGATGATGGGAGCTATATTTTAGCAGACCTGAAGGGTGTCCAAATGGGGATCTTTTTGTTCTGTACACCTTTGAAACCATTAGAAACCAAACAAACTGCACAGAGATCCCCTTTGATCTGATGGTCATGGTGCTCCATGTAGTAAAGTTGTAGAAATCTCTCTCTTCCTTCCCCTCTCAGAATCTTCATCCACATCCCTCCGTGTTGCTGATTCTAGCTAGAATAGATAGCCCAATTACCATGGCTTGCCAGCATGCTTCTTTCCTAGCCTTTCCTGCTCTCTGACCTTAAGCTGTTACTTAGGACATACCCTCACCACTGCCAAATGCAGGTATGAAGTGGGCTCTTACAAGAATTTGAAGTACCACTTGGAATAGAGTATAATGTTTAAATCATGAGGAAGCATAATGGACCACTAGTACACAAAGAATCATTGTTTCCACCATGGTAAATGAATGTCTAAAGAGATTTTGTCAGAAGATAGGAGAACTGACCTTGAGGTTTTTTGCACCAATCTTAGCAACTAGACTGATTTGTATTCACAGGAAGAACTCTCTGGTTACACCAGAGTATCAATGGCCACTTTCTTTTAGAATATGTAGAGAGAGAAAAATATTTCCCTGGCACTTATTGGTTCCTATGTAAGTTCAGGACTAGAATTAAAGAAACAATATGGAATTGCTGGGGGTGCTTATATTAACATACTCTATAAACTTATAATTTTTTAAAAAAATTGATCCCAATCCCTGCTGTTATTTACATTTCTTTTTTCAACAGAGCACTGTAACTGCCTACATTTCTCTCCTTCCAGCGATAGGTTGCTGCCGGTGTTACTGCCAGTTTGCAACCCATGTGCAATGTGCACGCACCAGATGTGTGCTGTGCGCATGTGTGCTGTTCAATGTAAATTCTCCTGCACGCATGCGCAGAACAATTTACAGTGAGCTGCACACGTGCAGTCACTAAAATCCAAAATGGCAGTGGGCAAGGGGAAGCAAGGGAACCAGTTCAGGGGTGTGGCAGGCCCGGGTCACTGCTGGTTCTGCGACTCAGGCCTGAATTCCACTACCAGTTGGCCGAACCGGCCCAAACCAGCCAGAATTGGCAGCAACCCACCTCTGTCTCCCTTCCCCTTTACAGTAGTAACTATTGAATATCCAGATATTACTTAGTGAAATGCAATGTCTACCAGCAAAAACTGCTGGATTAGAATCCTACTGAATATTTAAGAGTAAATCCAAAAATCAATTCACTTTCACTGAAATCCAGAGGTATGTTTTCTCTAAAGCATGAACATATCTACCAACAAAAGAAAGACAATCTACAGCCTGCAGTTTACAAACACATCAACCTATCATAGCTTCTTCTTTTAACTGGTGCCAATCTGCAGATACTATGGCAAAACTATGCACATGATGAACATTTGTGGGGAAAAAAGCATTTCCAACTTTAAGTAAGCAGAGCATCTTTTTTGACACATGAAGAAACCTGGGGGGGGGGGGAGTCTAGCTGCTTTAATGAGTATCAGAGGGCTACTGTACTTGCATGGGCTCCCAATGATGCTTATAAATAAGTTCTGGAGCACACGCAGTACTGATCTCGAAGACGTATTTCTAGGGAAACAATAAATGTCTGAATGAAAAACAATTAAGACATTACATGTTGACATGAAGGCCTCTATAAATAGATGCACTTTACAAAAATATTTCAGCTTCTTGTTCCCCTTCCATAAGACATAGAGAGCTATATAGTTACAGACACTGATTGCAGCAGAAAGACAATGCAGGCGATTTTAAATTGAGAGTTACAGATTCTGACAATAAGAAAACTATGTGTTGCATATGGTAATGCAACACACGATGAGCATAATGTGTGTACACATATTTGTTTGTATGCAGGTAAGTAGGTAGGTGTTCTGACCACCCCTTCACCATCCAGGAACGAAGCCAAAACAGACGTACGAAAGAATATTTTAATCAATCCAGGCTCTTGTTGGCTGCGAGCCCAAAATAAACAAAGATAATCGCTCTGGCAAAAGTCCTATAACTCACGCAGCACTGCAAACAGGCTTCTCTCATCAAGCCACTTATCCAAGTTGGCTTCTCTCGGTTTGTGAACGCGAACGAGAACGCTGACTCCTGCAACCAGGGCGTGGCACAAACAGTCCCTTTTATACTCAGGAGATGATCTTAATCAGCAACACCTGCTCGTAATCATCTCCTGTAAGTACTCAGTTGTTCCTTCCGTCGAGTAACCCTTCGACGGGGTGCATCCTGAAACAACTCACGAGTGTTTCCCTGAACATTCATTTCTGATCCAAGGCTCCGCCGCCACCTGGTGGCCAACCAGTCTCTCCTTGCCCTGCTCGGAGTCGACACCCTGTCCAGGGTCCTCCACCTCCTCCAAGGCCGACTCATAAGCCCCCTTGCTGTCGGAGTCTGGCGGCAGCTCCAACGGCTCCTGCCGGTCCACAACAGGTAGGTATGGCTACTAGAATGTTCTTGGAAGAGTTATGAGTTGTTGCAGGTTGACAGGTTGAGATGTTGAATGTTTGTTCATGTAGATATCAGGTGCCAAATGGCTTATAATGTCAATAATGGATAATAATGATAAAAATAAAAAATGATGAAAATAAATTTCTTATGGTAATAATTATTATCCACTCCTATGTTTGTTCCCACCTATTTTTTCAGCCTAGTTTTAGGAATGTGGTCCCCATCTGTTATGTTTCCTCTGGCAAAGTGGATAAATTGTAGGGAGAGAAGTAACTCCCTCCTGCTGTTGTATATTCAATAGAGTCCATTTCCATCTCTTGCTAACAAAACAAGAGGAAACACGAAGAGATAGCTTTTATATTGTACTTGTAGGCACCCTACATTTTTTGTTGCTTGAGAGTTAGTAGATATCTACACATATATTGCTGCTGCGTGGCACGACAAAACCGCGCTCGTCAAAATAGTGGTGATAAAATCACGGCGCTAAAGCCGCGACATCATCACCGCGCGTCATCACCGCCGCGACAACAACGCGGCAACAGAAGGGCGCTTTAAAACGGCGCCGCAGCAGAAAGCCGATTTCAATTAAGGTAAGGGTTAGGATTAGGTTTAGGGGTTTGTTTTAGGGTTAGGTTTAGGGTTAGGTTTAGCGTTAGGTTTAGGTTTAGCTTTAGGGTTAGGTTTAGCTTTAGGGTTAGGTTTAGGGTACTGAGTGCTTGGGAATGCGCGGATTTGCCCTCCGCGATTATGTCATCGCGGTAGGGTCGCGTTTTTCCTTAGCACTTAGTCTTCGTGCTTATGTCTCCGTGGATAAGGGCTTCGCGGATTTGTGGTGGAACCTTGCTGCTGGACTTCTTCTGAATATTTTGATATTTAGTCATGAATTTATAGCATGTTCTTTATTTAGAGCTGTTTACTACAAAATATGCAAAGGCACTCTTATTAACTATTAAAGATAAATGCACCCTCAGGTCAATCTTGGCCCCCTAGAGTTGGCCTCCATGGAGTTTTCCTTGGCTAGTATATGTATTACTGTGTTTTTCTGAGTTTTTTTTTTTTGTACTTCCCAACTTATTTATCTTTTATAAAGCTATAACATAAACCAATTATGCATGTCATATCTCTCATAATTACTGTCATTGTCCTGCAGATCTGGTGACATGTTTGAACTCAGAAGCTAAGCAGAATCTTGATTAAGATTTGGGTGGGGAGACCTCTGAGTTTATTGGCCAGACTGGGACATCCAAAAGAAAGAAAATAGTGGGAAACCATTCCTGTATGCTGCTAATGAAGTTGCATGAATTTATCCACAAAGTCATCAGGAATCAAATCCTTATCTGTCACAGCTAAGTAATCAATCAGATATGTGATTGATAGGCATGGAGAATTTTCAATTTAGTTTGCCAATTTGCTAGATAATGTGAGGGGTTACAATGTGCATTCCCAAATTGTGCATTTTCTTATTTCTGATGCCCCATGCTCATTTAATAGCAATGACACTTAGACTTACATACCACTTCATAGTGCTCTCTGGGCAGCTTATAAATGTCAGCATATTGCCCCAATAATCTGGATCCTGATTTTACCGACCTCAGAAGGATGGAAGGCTGAGTCAACCTTGAGCCTTACATCCCTGTCAGGATTTAACAAAGTAGAAGCAGTTTTAGAGAAGTGGAGAGTCAGTATAATCAGATCAGAGCTGGGTTCCTACAAGTTCGCACCTATTCGGTAGAACCAGTTCGTCAAATCTACCGAACCAGTTAGAAGAGGTTCCACCAGTGGACCCGGAAAGCAGGCCACACCTACAGAAGAGGTTCCAAAGTTTTTTGAAACCCACCACTGGTCCTTGGATATGATTATTCTACACTATCATGCTCATATTTATAAAACTCAGTGCCTCTGTGAAAGGTAAGGATGACTACTGCGTTTGTGGTGCAATCAGAACATTGTGTGTGTTGAAGTTGTTTTAACGCAAACCAAAGATGCCTTTTAAAAAACAAGTTTGCATCATATTCTTATGCATGCCAGTGCTGTGTGTGAGGTAATTTAAGGTGGTTCTGACAAGTGTCGTCGGCATCTTCATATCCGGTCACATGGGCGGCAAGCCACTCCCATCCAGTCACATGGGCGGCCAGCCACTCCCACAAAGGAGGCCACAACCACAGAGTAGGTTCAAACAATTTTTGAAACCCACCACTGAATCAGATATGCTCTTGGTGGGGCTTAATACAAGTGCTTTCTTTGGCTCCAGCAGCCAGCAAAGTCGCCTCTAAAGAGATGACAGAAATTAATAGCTGAGCCAAGGGGGGGGGGAGTCACTTCTACCCCTCTAACTGTTTATCCAAAGGGGATATGATGGATAGTCCCTTTGAAGGGCATCTTCTATGACATGGTGGAACCTAGGTGTCAGGTATGGAGTCCAGCCAGGAAGACTGATCACTCTTCTGCTGAGGAGAGCAAGATCTGACTTGATCCATGATATAAATCAAGACGAGACATTTGCAACCCCTAAGGGAGATCATGAGCTGAGGGATTCCAATGAGTGCCATTTATCACTACGGGATAGCAGTCACAGCTTCCAAGCTGCCTCTCATCTGGACGTTAACCTGAACAAATGATCCATTCCAGCCAAATAAATCCTTAATCCATCCGAAGTGGTTGCGCAAGATACATGGATCTTTAAAAATACATTTTGTTAAGATGTAAGGATTACAGCAGTAGTTAGGTAGCATCAGATTTATTGCATCTAATTATTAAATGACACGGGACTGTGCCACATGAATACTAACAAACTCTGTGTTGCTTTTTTTCTCCTGCTCTACAATTCCAATCAACATAAGCTTGGATTTGTCTGGTTATGCTTTCCAAATTAATTGTGTGTTGAAGGTCTGGGAACAGTGGTGTGTACAGATAAGAAAGATGTTCAGCCTTAAAGTGAAGAATGGCAGAGACTGAATGTACAATTTACTTTAGCAGTCCATGGCTGAGCGCCAATCATCTCTGTAGTGGAGTGACATCTACTGGTGCAGCTTCTGTAAGCAAACTCAGTAGAACTCAGCTGCAGGCCAAAGAGGCCAGTGCATCATGGGATAGAGTATCCCTGATCAAGGGAAGTAGAGAGGGTAGAGATTTATATTTCTCATTTCTCCAATATGCAGTTCTTCTTCACAGGGAATGGTAAACACTACCATTTCCCCTCCAGCTTCTAGCACAAGTTCACTTACCTCATTACCCATCGTTCACACATCATCACATTTCTTTCTGTCTAGCGCCCATAAAATATTATACACTATTACCAACCTTTGCAATGCTTGTAGATGTTAGGCAGCTCCATTGTGACATAACCAAAACAAATCTTTCTCTCCCAAGAAATTATTTATTTGCTATTATGCTTTATTATATGGATTTTATCGTATTTCTTTTCTATAGAATGGAACAGAACAGAATTCTTTATTGGCCAAGCGTGATCGGACACAAGGAATTAGTCTTTGGTGCATATACTCTCAGTGTACATAAAGAAAAATAAAATAGAATTACTTTTCTTTAGTTCCCAAAACAGGGAAAAAGGTATAGCAATATTAAATAAGTAAATGGTGATAGGAACTTGGGTAATTGCTGGTAATTTACATGTTGATGATCAGAATAGACAAAAATACAAGCAAGCAAGAATCTGCTGAAATTAAGCATTGTTGACATGGCTACTGAAAATCAAATCCTCATTCCTCTGGATAATGTAGTGTAGCTAAAAGGAAGTTTGATAAGAGCACAAGCTGGTTTTCAAGTTTTGGCAGGGATGTCTTAGGATTTCATATGATCCAGATTTTGAAATGAAGTGACTTGTTCTACTGGACTGAAGAGAGGATAAAAATACAGTCACTTCAGAAATTCCTCAACATTCATCATTTTGTTAATTCTGCAGTATAGTTCTTGGTTTAAAAAAAAACATTTGAAATTAAGTATTAAACATGTACTTAAGGGCACAATGCCCCTAATTTATTCATATGAAGTCTTTCCATGCTGCTTTTCATTACAGAAAATCCTGGAGTTGTTATAAAAATGTAATTTAGAAATGTGTACCTTGAAAGATAAGATTATTAGACTTTTTTATTTTGTGTTAAAATATATTAAAATGTCAAAAATACCAACTTTTATGCAGATTTAAAAAAATCCCCACTGATTAGTGCAGAGGTGGAGCAGACTAATGACTATTTTGCATGAAATCAAACTTAAACTGTTCCATTCTCCATAGTGAGAATTTGGATCTGGTTCAAGATTCTGTGTGATTCTGGGCATTTCATTAGAATTCCTCTGCCACAGTCAGAGAACTAAATAGGGTAAGTGGAAAAAGAAAGGACTTTAGCGAATCGGAGAATCCCACTTCCAGTTTTGCTAAAACCCAGCCTTTCATAGACTATACAGGGTAGTTAGGGATTTGAAATTACTGATCGGTATTGTGCTGAGGAAAGCTTAACACAATACAGGTAGTCTAAATTTAAGCTTCTTTAGGAAATAATACAGATAATGGAAAACTAACTCTCTTGAAGCAAGATAGGGAAATTGTGCAGAACATGGTTTGTAGAATTCTTTCCACCCCTTTAACTAGCAGCTTCCTTCTGGATCACAAGAAATGAATGGGGATTAAGAAGGGAGCTATTGGTAGACTTCCAAGCCACTTATTACCTGTGTCATCTAGACGGATCCATGCGTTTGTGGATTATTATTATTATTTTCAAGATTTTTTTTTTCCTCCACAAATCTGGTTCAGTCGGGCCGCTACACAAACTTGTTCTTTGGTTTGCTGATGTGCCTCCCTTAGATGCAAATGGTTCTGTTTGCAGAGTTACGTTAGTGGCCGAGAAACAGACAGATGGACAGAGCCCCCGAGTCCCCTCCCATCCTTTCTTCCCAACATTCTGCTGGGTTGGCCAGAGCGTCTAATGTCAATAAATAGCACCAGTGATACAGAACTAAGTTTTCCCTAAGTTAAGATTTAGAACCAATTTAAAAATAGATTTACAGCCAATTAAATAGTATTCTTGAGTTTAATGAGATTCATTAAACAGAACACTGGAAGCCAGTGGCACATTTATTTATTTACTTTGGAGCCTTCCGGCCTGTTGATGTCTGTTCTTTTTTATCACTTTAAGTGAATGATGTAGAGGCCTCTTTTTAAGATGTTAAAGCTTAAATTAATTCAAAGAAATTCAAGGCAGGAGGAAGCAAGGGAAGCCCAAAGCTCCCTTAGAATACTGGCAAACACAAGCTCCCTTATATTGACAGCAGAGACAAAATTATCAGTTCTTTGCAAGAGTAGGATAGGAGAAGTCTCATTTTTGAAAATCAACTCCTCACTTTGTCATTTGCTCTGAGTGAGAAATATTCTCCTGTTTTAGTGGGTCAATCTTTTTTGTCTCTTGTTAGAGCCTTCCATTCTATCTCCTCCTCTTTCAACCTCAGATGGTAATTTGGTTGATCAAGGAAACAATGCGTAGCCTTCGGAATGAGCTGGCTGATGGAGGACTGGCTTCGGCCTGCAACTTTATCATCCCAGCAAGACATAAGAAGTAGCAGGGGTACATTCAGCCTTTGACTGTCTAGAAGCATTAAAAAATAATCCTCCTCCTGATTTCTGATGGGAAAGAAAAGCAACAAGCTTCCTCCTCAAGTAGAATAACAATCCAACCCAAGCTGTGTGAGCACTACAGTCAAAAACAGTAGCTGCATTACAGAAACCTATTACATCTCTTAGCCAAGGACAGCTTTGGCAGAACTGAAGTGAGTTTGCTTGCTGTTTTTTAAGTACCATCTGAATCACTCATGTACTCACAGTCACTGTGTAAGTGGCTTTAGCTTTCAAATCTGTGCATCACCACTACTGTGAATAATTAAAGAAGGTGCCCTTTGCTCTCTGTAGCATCTATTGTGTTTTTGGTGAAGAACAGCGATGGGCCTCCTCTGTTTACTAACAAATGTGCATTTCACCGGTTGCATCTTTCAATCCATTGGGTTACCGCACGCATTTTCTGGGATGGAAAATAACTACGATCTAGGATTTTTCCAAAGTGGACCAGCTGTTTCTCTGACCTCCTCCCCCACCCCTATTAGGACAAATTATTCCCATTTTTCTATTAAGACAAGTTACTCTCATCAAGGGCACTTCCATAGAAAGATATCAAGCCAGTTGGAAAGCAGCGCCACACTTCCCTGTTCTGGCATACACATACTGGCTGCAAAGCAACTTGCTACAGTTTAGCTGAAAGAAAAGAATTGCAAAAGCTCTGTTTTCCAGTTGAAGACATCAGAGCCCTATGGGGCTTGAAGGTGGTCTGTTTTCAGGGAGGCTTCTTGCTTACACCTCCTTTTCTATGACTGAGCTTGGAGTTTATTAAGACTTTTAAGTCAGTTTTACAATCCCAGTAAAGGAGTTGGCTGTCTTCAAGCAGCCTTTGAGGCCTTTGAACTATGGTGCTGGAGAAGACTCCTGCGAGTCCCTTGGACTGCAAGGCGATCAGACCCGTCAGTCCTAGAGGAGATCAACCCTGACTGCTCTTTTAGAAGGCCAGATCCTGAAGATGAAACTCAAATACTTTGGCCACCTAATGAGAAGGAAGGACTCACTGAAGAAGAGCCTAATGCAGGGAAAGATTGAGGGCAAAAGAAGAAGGGGCGGCAGAGAATGAGGTGGCTGGATGGAGTCACCAAAGCAATAGGTGTGAGCTTAAATGGACTCTGGGGGATGATAGAGGACAGGAAGGGCTGGAGGAACATTGTCCATGGGGTTGCGATGGGTCAGACATGACTTCTAACTACTAACAACAGCAGCAACAATAAGCAGTCTTTCTTAGGAACCCCATCTTTATCTAGCCATTTTGACCAGCCCCAGTTTAATTTGGATTTCAGTAGCTGAAAAATATATATGGCTGTGAAATATCTGTATCATGGTAGTGAGAATGACATGCTCCTCTTAGATTTTTGGAGAAATAATCAAATGGCACTGACATATGTTGGAAAGGCAAGAAAAGGGATAGCAATGTGTTCTGACCCCCCCCCTCCTCCATCCAGAAATGAAAGCCAAAAGCCACGTAACTAAAAAAGTTTCTTTTAATCAGGCAAGACTCTCGATGGATGCAAGCCACATAAACAAAGAAATAAGCTCTCTGGCAGCAATTACTACGAACCTAGGCAATGCAAACAAGCTTCTCACAGCAAACCACTTATCCAAGTTGGTTTCTCTGAATCATGAACGTGAACGAGAACGTTGACTCCTGCAACTAGGGCGTGGCAAAAACAGTCTCCTTTATACTCAGGAGAGTATCTTAATCAGCATCAGCTAAGCACAATCATCTCCTACAATTATGCAAGTGTTCCTTCCTTCGAGTAGCCCTTCGTCTGCATGCATCCTGAAACAACTCCCAAATGTTTTCCTGAACATTCCCTTTGATCCAATGCTCTGCCGCCACCTGGTGGCCAACCACGCTCTCCTTGCCCTGCTCGGAGTCGACACCCTGTCCAGGGTCCTCCTCCTCCTCCAAGGCCGACTCATAAGACCCCTTGCTGTCGGAGTCTGGCGGCAGCTCCAACGGGCCACAACAGCAATGTATTTCTTCTTCTTTGTGTGTTGGAGCTTTGGAGACAGCATCTGCTGTCAGAGCTGCCAGAGCTTTGGAGACAGCATCTTAATGAGAATGCCTTGGGCAAATAGCTCTGCTTGCTCATATGGACCTGAAAGCACACAGGGAAGTTTGCATTTTGTGTATCTGTAGATCCTCTACATGAGGATGGTATAGAATTTGACATCTGAAGATTGTCAGTTTTCCAAATTTGGATGCCAAGATTTTAGTTGCCTTTATGCTTGCAAAGTATATTAGAGTATTCATCAAGGATGATTCAGAAAGCAGAAAGAGCCTTGGCCATCAGGGGCCGCAGTATTTGATACATAAGTGAATAAATCTCCTTCTGTGCTCTTGAGCCTACATTCCTTCTATCTTTCCCCTCTTGGTTTCTGCTACTCCATTCCCTGCCCAAAATACTTATTTATTGCTGAATGCGAGTGTTATTTCCATCAATCGAAATAGGATAAAAACAACCCCTATTGTCATCTTTATGAAGCAGAAAGAGACACAGCTTTGAAAGATAATTTGCTCCATTGTGATGAAACCAGGACAATGAAAGAAACATGAAGAAACCAGAACAATGAAAGGGGTGGCATATGTCAAAGTATCAGACTTTTTTTATTAGAAGGTTTATCCCGGGTGGCTCAAGAAAACGAATTAAACTTAATGAGAAACAGAAAAGGGAAGATTTGTGCTCCCAGCATGTATGCATGCTTTTTTTTTTTAAAAAAATATTCCTCGGCTTCAGCAATGTATAGCTGCCCGCACCTTCCTAACTCAGCATTTCTGAATGTGCCTTCTGACCTTAACATGAGAATGCAGTCAAGCTTCTCGTGACAGAAATTATATTAATGCTGCTTTGTAGATCAGTTGACTTTAGGTGTTTCTGCAAAATGGAAACAGGCCACAGATCACACTTTCTTCAAAGGAGAGGTGATCCAAAGGCTTCTTGGCAAACTTAATCTTTGAGGGCCTGTGGCTGTAGCTACAGGAGAGGTTGACATTGAGGTAAAGCAATGCATATCCAGTCCAATAGGCTGCAAATGGGCTAGATTGGCAGGAAGAGTGTACTACTCATCAGATGGTTAATAATAAAGATTCAGAGTGCAGGTGACTGCAGCCTTCATGTGTCCTCTAGAGTTCCTGTCCTCCAGAAGCTTGACATACCACAAAAACAGTGACATTCTTGTGCTTCTGTTACTTTGACTTCTTTCCTCCAGAGAGCAGATTCAATACTAGCAAAAACAAGTGATTTGCTTCCTATTTTCAAGAGAGTGGAGTGTAATATGTGTACGTGCATTGTCTAGGGCTCAAACCTGCTATTATGGATGGGTAACAGAATAAAACGAGAGTTTGAGTGCTTACCTGCCCTCCCTCTTCCACTTCTTCATTAACTCATGAGATGGCCTTAAGCAAGCCCCAGTCTCTCAGTCTCCATCCTCTCCTGTGAGTAGATGGAGAGGAGGCATCTCTGACATCTTGTCCCCAGGCAAAGGAAGTGGTACCGTAGTTGTTATTTTCCAATGCAATCTTTTGCAAAGCTGCCTGGAGATTCATTCTCAGTGAAAAGTGAGATCTGGGCATCCAAACAAAAATGTATTAATTTGCAGAGATGAAAATTGCCCCTGTAAGGACATTAAAAATTGAATCCTGGAAAATTATAATGTGCCATCTTTGCCCTAACACCACAAATTGGGATCCAAAGAGCCACTCTCTTTTCAGGGGGGGGGGGGGCAAATCTTTTAGCAACTCTTATCTGTGGTGCATTTCACGGTGTCCGATGTGTGTCTCATGTTCTGCTGTGATTTACACAACCAGAGAAACTGATCTGTAACGCAGGAGAAGAATGAATGAATGTTGAATGTTGATTTTATTTATATGCCGCCCTTTCCCCCCGAAGGGGACTCAGGACAGCTCACAACTCAACCAAGGAAGGGGGATACAAACAGAAAATTAAAACGACACAAAAACAATACATAGTTTAAAATGCACAACAGTCATACCAATTTGAGACGGGGGCAATAGTTCTTTAGCCCCAGGCCTGTCTGAACAGCCAGGTTTTAAGGGCTTTGCAGAAGGCCTGGAGGGTGGTGAGGGTTCGAATCTCCACGGGGAGTTCGTTCCAGAGGGTCTGAGCAGCCACAGAGAAGGCCCTCCTCCGGGTAGTCGCCAGTCGACACTGGCCGGCGGATGGAATTCGGAGGAGGCCTAATATGTGGGATCTAATCGGTCTAGTGGAGGTAATTGGCAGCAGGCGGTCTCTCAAGAAGCAGCTTTCATCAAAAGCCTGCCTATGAAAATAAGCCAAACTTGTTTGATTTTTTTTTTACCCCGCCTTATTTTTTTTATATAAATAACTCAAAGCAGCAAACATACATAATATCCTTTCCTCTTGTTTGCTCTTATGAAAATTATGGAGAGCTGTGGTAAATAAGTTTCAAATTTCACAATGGAGCATTTCAAAACATGGCAGCAGAATATTGCAATAAGGAAGAAAAATAACAGCCAAATGCCTGGCATTTACTTCAGTTCAGAAGTCAGGGTAAGCACCCTCTCTCTCATTCTCTTTTGAACGTGATGGAACTTTCTAAAGCTCTACCACAGGGATATAAAGACTTTCTTATGCCATCAAGAAGCAAGGCCAGAATGGGGACAGCTGAAACCTCAACTTCAAGCCAGCATAAAAAGGGCAGCTTACGTCCTTTTGTACTGTCACAATCCACTGTAAGCTGCTTTTTTTCGCCCCCTTGTCAAATCTTCAGATGAAAGAGCAGGCACATCAGAAGAGCTGGTCATCAGAAGCAACAGATAAATTCACGTGGGCATTCGAATTCTAGTGACCTATCCCTTGGGTATGCAGCTTCACAATGCATAAATAGCTCACTCGCTTTATTCTTGCAGTTGCCAATAACACCTCCCAAACAAATCATCCAGCCCCAGGGGAAAAAACTGGAATTTTAACTGGAGTGGCTTGCAACAGGAGAACTCCTATACATTAATCCCAAGTCTTAAAGTTCTTATTTTCCATCAAACTCCGAAATTGAGCACATGCAGTCTTCTAAAGATCTTATAAAAGCCAGAGCATAGAGTGCATCCACGGGAGCCAGGGACAAATAAATAAAATAAACCTGCAGCTTTAAATTCTTTTTTTCCCCCCTTTAGAGACATATCAATAATGCAGCTGTGTCTGAGGGCCATCATTTTCCCCCCAACCAAAGCATATGTTGTAAAACTCAGTACAGTACTATAAACAGAAAAAGTTTGGTTAAACTGAAGCAATTCTTATACTGAGCTGAAGAGAGATCCCAACTCCTCACTAGCAAGCTCAGGGATTTGGTCCCATCCTTACTTTTACATACAAGTTGGATATTTCCCATTGGACCCTTTAGTACAGACAATACTAACTTGTTTTTTTTTCTGCTTCCAGAATAGAGGAAGGGTCAAACCATGTCCATTTGGCAAGAAGTCCCCAAATTAATCCTACAGTCTCTAGGTCAGAGTTTCTCACCTCAGCAACTTTCAGATAGATGGACTTCAACTCCCAGAATTCCCTAGCCAGCACTCCAGAGGTGGGTTCCTACCAGTTCGCACCTATTTGGTAGAACCGGTTTGTCAAATCTACCAAACCGGTTAGAAGAGGTTCCACCAGTGGACCCGGAAAGCAGGCCACACCTACAGAAGAGGTTCCAAAATTTCTTGAAACCCACCACTGGTCCATGGATATGATTATTCTACACTATCATGCTCATATTTATAAAACTCAGTGCCTCTGTGAAAGGTAAGGATGACTACTGCGCTTGTGGTGCAATCAGAACATTGCGTGTGTTGAAGTTGTTTTAACGCAAACCAAAGATGCCTTTTAAAAAACAAGTTTACATCCTATTCTTATGCATGCCAGTGCTGTCTGTGAGGTAATTTAAGGTGGTTCTGACAAGTGTCGTCGGCATCTTCATATCCGGTCACATGGGCGGCAAGCCACTCCCATCCGGTCACGTGGGCAGCAAGCCACTCCCACAAAGGAGGCCACACCCACAGAGTAGGTTCGAACAATTTTTGAAACCCACCACTGCAGCACTCCATTTATAAATTTAATAAATAAATAAAAATTATGAGGAAATCCGTAAATTCTGGTAAATTCAAACTTTGGAAGAAAACAAAAGAAAAGCATGAAATTATAAATGCATCCTTTACAGACAACATAACAGAGCATTGGAAGATTGACAAAACATAAGCCTTTCTACATTTGGTCATTGTATACATGCATTGGTTCTACCTTTGTCTGCTGGAAACCTAATCTGAAAAGTTGGTTAACCATGGAAGAAACAGCAAGAAATGGGTATGTGGAGGAAAGGCAGCTGGAAACTGAACCCAAGCGAAGTCCACAACAAACAATATACACCAGTCATGCACAATCAAAACTTCTCGTCTTTCCACCCCACCTTAGAAAATGGATTCGAGAATGAAGTCAGGCTATATATGCCCATCTTGCAAGAGATCTGATTCCATTCGGTTTGACTTTGTGTAAGCAGGCAGATGCAGCCGTGAGCTACAGATAGGATATCATCTATTTTACCCCAAGAAACAAAAAATTAAGCAAAAGGGAAGAAGAAAAGGGAACAGGATTCACTACGAAATGCTTCTGTCCTCTACAAGGGAAGTTATGCCCAAATTATATCTAGCATTAAGTATAGGCATTTTGTGTGAGAGGGAGAGAGAGAGAGAGAAATTCCATAGCTTGAGAGAGTTATGTGTATAGGATAATCTAAGAGAAGGAACTTTTGACTCAAAGTCATGATGATAATTCTAGAAATAATTACCTCTTTGAGCAGTGGAAGGATGAATACAGGACAAATGACCTTTTTTTCCCTTCCTTTAATACTAGTTACCTTGTCCTATAAATTTGCTTCACTTTCCAGGAATACAAGATCTTTTCAAACATGGAAGAACAGCCAGGTGTGCTAGTTTCTTTATCCTAGTAGCCTTTTGAGGCTGTTCATGGATTAGATGGGATTATGGGATGCAAAAAATGCAAATGTCCGGTAGGTGGCAGCAAAGAGCTAAGGAACTGTCTAATAATGTCCTGTCTTCAGATTGGGAGAATCCACCTCAATTTGGACGCAATTTAAACAGCACAGCATTAAAGAGAATAAAATCTGAGCTCCTGCAGCCTCCTCCCACATCTTAAACTCTACCCCCGCAGACTTCATATTTTTTTCCCTCTTTCTTGTTGTCTCCCCAACCCGCAACCCTCCTTTTTAACATCTTTCCTAATAAAGAGATTGAAGATCTTCAAGGGGTATGAAGTTACCTAATCTTTATAACACTCTGAGGTGGAGTTCAGAGTGTTTTTCTTTTGATCAACGTATTTTTGGCAGGGGTCCCCACTGCGGGGTAATTTCTGCAAGATACCAAGTCTTCATCATCATCAGAGAACGTTGGGTTCAAAGTTACTCATTACACACAACCATGGAAATCCTGTACCAACTCAACTGAGAGTAAGCTTCATTAAACGAAGCCTGACTGATTTCTAAGAGAATGTGCCCAGGGTAGCCAAATTCTAATAAAAAGTCTAATTGTAATTTCTTCCTTGTCCATGAAGACTTAAAGCTGATGCTAATTGGGGTTGATTCGTTGACTTCTTTCCTGATTATTGCATTACAACGACACCTGGGCTTTCCATTCCTAGATTCAGTGTGGCTTTCTTTCAAGCAAATGTACTTTTGTTATTTAACATTGCATTATGTTTCATTCTACTCTGCACTACAAGATACTTGTCTTTTGAGAGTGGATGCTTTTCTAGCCAAAATGATATCACCTGTGCATATAAACAAAATAGCAGCAATGGGGGGAAAAAACTAAATACTTGCCTGCAAAATATGGGGGAAAGGAAAACAAACCAGTTTAATAGAAATGGAGAGGTACTATATCAGGGGTGTCAAACTCACACCGTCATGGCATTGTCACGTGATGTATCACAACTTTCCCCCCTTCGCTAAACTGGGTGTGGGCGTGGCCAGCACATGACACATCCGGCCTGCGGGCCGTAAGTTTGACACCCCTGTGCTACATGAAATGCTGAAGGATGCTTCGATTCAACAAAATTAGGATCAAATCAGCATATTGAGGCAGTTTCCATTCATAAATGGAAAGACACACTAACATGTGGGGGAAATGTATAATATATACCGATATAATATAGCAGTTATCTTCCATGCTGTAACTTCACTGAGAATACTCAGGGAGAGGGTGTGGTGGAGTTAGCCCGTGTACTGTATTTTTCATCTTATTCAAATCTCTGCACATCAGGAATATTTGGTGCAGCAAAGTAACATCCCTTTGGGTTTTCCTTCCTTTTCCCAGCTCTCAGCCACTTTACTTTATTTAACCCCAAGGTTTAACTTCCTTGCTCTCGTCTTCCAAGGAAATGTTACACCTCTGCAGTGGTGGGTTTTAAAAAAAATTTGAACCTACTCTGTGGATGTGGCCTCCTTTGTGGGAGTGGCTTGCTGGCCATGTGTTATCTCTCCTCCCCTCTCTCTTTTTCCTTCCTTTTGTCTCGCTGTCCCTTTTTCCTTTTTTTCTTTATTTATTTCTTCCTTTCTTTCTCTCTCTGTGTGAGTCTGCCTGTCTGTCTGTCTGTCTCTGTGTGTGTGTGTGTGTGTGTGTGTGTGTGTGAGTGTGAGTGGTGGGTTTCAAGAATTTTTGGAACCTCTTCTGTAGGTGTGGCCTGCTTTCTGGTGGAACCTCTTCTAACCGGTTCGGTAGATTTGACGAACCGGTTCTACCGAACTGGTGCGAACTGGTAGGAACCCACCTCTGCACCTCTGGACAGGCTCCTCCAATGTGCCTGGTAGTGCAATTCACTTCTCAGCCTTCTGAACACGAGTTTCAGACCGATGGTTTTGGACAGACACACAGCAAATACATTCTGCATGACTGTGGCAGTTCATGTCTCTTGACAGTCGGTGACTAAATGCTAGGCTAACAATTTGATGTTTTAAAGAAAGGGGTGCAGAAAGATCACTTGTTCTTCTCCAGTCCCTTTCAGGGTGACTGTTATTTCAGAAGCACTGCCTCTCACTGTGACTGTCTGCTGCCACCGCCTCTGCTAACAAAGCTAGAACAGGGCCATGATGCCACAACAGTGATAATTCAACTGCATGGCTATAATTCATTTTGCATCTTTGAAGACCACTGGGAGAATTCAATTAGTGGAAAAGGCTACAGCCCACCTGACTCTTTGAACAGCTGCTGTAGAGCAGTCTTGTCCACCACTATCCTTCTTAGTGCAATTCTAAGGGGCTGAGTATCCAACAGGCTGTCTTTCCCAAATAGGTTCAGCTTGCTTAATCTAGGTAGCCTCACAACCGTGACTCGACAAATGCGCGCCCGACAAAACCGCTGCAAAAAACGGCGATGTTGAAAGCGTGCCCACTAAAGTGCGCCGACAAAAACGCACCCACAAAAGCACGATTAGGGTTTTTAGGTTAGGATTAGGGTAAGGGTTAGGGTTGTTAATGTTGTTACCGTTGTTTTCGCGTTGTTTTCGATGGCGCGCTTTTGTCGGCGTGCATTGGTCGACGCGCTTTAGTGGGCGTGCTTTCAACATCACAATTTTGTCGCGGCGGTTTTGTTGGCATGCATTTGTTGGGCGTGCATTTGTCGGTGAACCCCTCACAATTACTACTGAAGGTCCCTTCCTATCCTAAGGTGAGTTGGGAGGAGTTCTCATGACAGGTATTCCCATAAAGGTGCCTTCCTTTGGGAAAGGTTGTGTCACCAGGACACAGGTAGTTTTCCAGGCCTTCCAGAAACATGTAAAGCTGTGGTTTTTTCCTCTGGGTTGGAGTGTATTGGGCGAATAGCTCTACGTGGAGCCTCTGACACCAGGAATGACTTCGTATTATTTGTATTCATTGTATTAATCATTATTAATTGAATTGTCAAGATTTTCCTCTATAATTGGATTCTGTACATCATCTACAGTTCTTTGGATTGAGGCAGTAAATAAATCCCATAAATAAATAAACAAACATCCCAGGCACAGAAGAATCCTGTGACTAACAATGAGATTCTTTCTAAGAGATGACAAAATGGTTAGCCGGTTCTGCCATCCTGCCTGTCAGTCTCCCCACCACACACACACACAAAATCCAATGATCAGAGACTGGAATGGCACCCTGTAAGACTCAGTTAATGCTCATTCTTTCAATTCCTGACCCAAAGAAGTCAATATAAAAATTCCAAAGCTTGATATCCCACTGATGTCAGTGACGAGAGGTCTTTCTATTGCCAATTAACTATGTGAAACCTCCTGGTACCCAATATATTGCACAGTTGCAGACCCCAAACTTTATATCCCACCAAGGCAACTTATGTTCTTCTTCAACATCATACCTAGTCTTGATCCCAGAAAAGCAAATGGAAAAGTTTTGAAAGTATTTTTTTTTAAAGAGGTAGAATTCTTGCGGTTTTCGTTCAGAATAACTCTCTTTGTTGGGCAATTTTGAAGCTGACATATCTGTCCTTCATTGTCTACTATCCCTTCATTTTAAAAATGCAGGATGAATAATTTAGCAATTTATTGTGGTGAAGATATCCAGCTGAAATTGGGTGGAATTAATGTGTTCTAAATAGTTTATCATCCCTGCTATTTTCAGCCCATATTTTTCAAAAAGTGAAACAGCTACTGGTATTTTAATGCTTCCTCATTACACCTATAAACGAATCTTTTTCCAGTAGCTTCACTACCAACTTGAATTGAAGAGCTTTTCTCTAATAACAAATTCAATTTGAATCATGTCCTTTGATTGTTAAATCTACATTCTGCGATGAATTGGACTGAATTCATATAGGCCTAGATTTAATAGCTACAAAGCAAAGTTCTGCTTAAGTTGCACTTATATTCCCTTCTGGGATCTATTTTCTGATTTGGAATAAGTTAAACAGTTATTTCCCAACTTTGCCAACTTCCAGATGTATGGAATATTACTTGCAGAATTCTCAGCAATGGCTATGTCATCTGGAGGAATTCTGGGATTTGAAGTCCAATTACAAAGGTTGCAAACATGCAGATAGATGTAGGAATATAAATTATAAGCAAATGAAACATTTAGACTTACACAAAAGCTGGATTCCCCTTAATATCTGATGAAGACATCAGATCTCTTATTGAAACAACTGAAACAAAAGACATGATCTTACATCAGAGCCGAGGTGGTGCAGTGGTTAGGGTGCAGTACTGCAGGCCACTTCAGCTGACTGTTATCTGCAGTTCAGCGGTTCTAATCTCACCGGCTCAAGGTTGACTCAGCCTTCCATCCTTCCGAGGTGGGTGAAATGAGGACCCAGACTGTGGGGGCAATATGCTGACTCTGTAAACCACTTAGAGATGGCTGAAAGCCCTATGAAGCGGTATATAAGTCTAACTGCTATTGCTATCAAGGCAGACTGTTGGCTGATTTAGCTTAGCTTCTGATCCAAAAGAAAGTGTCTAAGATCGCTATGAGATGTGTCGAATCTGAGATCATCATAACTGGTGGTCTAGAATTCATAGCTACAGTTCTCGTTAGCTACAGCTAACATTTGAAAATGGGTGGCATTATCCATTCTGCAATGTCAAAGATGAAGTAGAGCACAGATCTTGAGTTGTTCCTATCTCCCACCATACATATTTTAAGGAGCAATTCTGGATAGGGATGCACTGCATATTCTACTTATGAGGAGAACCTGAATTTAATGTACCAAACCCCCATGTTTAGAGGAAATTACAGCAATGAGACCATGACCTCTAGAGACTTACAATGGGGGAAGGAACAATGCAAAAAAAATATTT
This sequence comes from Thamnophis elegans, assembly GCF_009769535.1. Taxonomy (NCBI): domain Eukaryota; kingdom Metazoa; phylum Chordata; class Lepidosauria; order Squamata; family Natricidae; genus Thamnophis; species Thamnophis elegans. The sequence continues at coordinate 13,676,083 of NC_045541.1, read as the reverse complement.
GTGTCCTAACTTTATTTAAAAGTTCTTTCTGCAGAATTATGTCTATGATTACTCATTCAAACATTCAAGACATCCCTTGCCTCTGCTGTGATCAAACAATGAGGAGATATGCAAGTGAGGGTCAAATTAAATTTTTTATTCATTTATTGAATTACAGAGAATTCAAGATACATGCTCTGCTGGACCCAAGAGTTTGCAAAGAATCAGATCCTAAATATATTTAGTTGGGTGCCAGTTGCATTTAAATCAATAGGTTCTGACTGTATTTAATATTGCTGAGGATCAGCTTCTCTCCTTCCCAACTCATCGTATAACATATTCTTTTACAAGGAGGGGAAAAAATCCCCTTGTCCCAATAAATATACTTCACAGGCCTTCTATGAATCAAGTGTAATAGCAGTTGGGTTTTTCTTTCTTTCTTTTTTTGCAATTGAGTTTTGCAAGCCTCTCAGATGACAGCACGCCCTCAAATTGACTGCCACCCTCCTCTCAATGGTGTCCTTGGATTGCCAGGCTGGAAAGAAACTGTGTGCATCAGCTGATTAGTACTAAGATGATCACTGAAACATGCTAGATTTCTGAATCATGGATTGATAAATGGGAGCCTGTCCAATACATCATAGAACTAAGCCCAAGCCATGGGACTTGGATAACCACTGACCATTTCAAAGGCACTGTTGTTTTATCAAGAGAATGTAAGCCTACTCAGAAGGTTCCTCTTCCATGTTTTTCTGATAATGCAGGGAACAGATCTTTAGTGACATAATACCAAGAACTCTACCCATTTTCTTTGGGGAAAAAAGATGGATATTATCCCCATCCCTTGTTCTAACGTAACGTGTAATGAGTATTACACATATATGGCTGTGTTTTTATTCCTAACCCTCCATTTCTATTCCTTTCCTCTATCTCCTGAAATGGCAAAAGGCATAAGTGCAAGCTCTTGGCATACAGATCTAATTTATGTTCCTGTTGCTTACTTTATTTTGTATAAGAACAGCTATATTTATGACCTATTGTTAAGACTAGCTGGAGAAGATCGTCTGTTTGTCAGATCTTTCTGGCATTTAGGAGGAGACATTCTTTGGCATTACCCAAGGCTATGAAAGACAATCCCTCTGGAGCTGTGCTTCCTTTGGCACCACTGTCTCAATGTTGAAGAATTTTAAGGGACTGAATTGTTAGATTACTTTAGAACTTAATGTTATTGGATTCTATTCATGTTTGTTAACTTTCTGTAATTTGGTTTTGTTTTAAATTCTTTTAGCTTTCTTCAGGGGAGCCCTATCATCTGAAAGACAAAAGCACTGTGACTTGGGCCCATGGAAATTAAAGAGTGTGTGGTAAAAAATTAGTTTCCATTATTCAACATGGATCACATATCTTACGTGCAAGCCTGGGATCAGTGATGGGTTTCAAAAATTGTTCGAACCTACTCTGTGGGTGTGGCCTCCTTTGTGGGAGTGGCTTGCCACCCATGTGACCAGATGGGAGTGGCTTGCCACCCATGTGACCAGATATGAAGATGCCGACAACACTTGTCAGAACCACCTTAAATTACCTCACACACAGCACTGGCATGCATAAGAATATGATGTAAACTTGTTTTTTAAAAGGCATCTTTGGTTTGCGTTAAAACAACTTTAACACACGCAATGTTCTGATTGCACCACAAACGCAGTAGTCATCCTTACCTTTGACAGAGGCACTGAGTTTTCTAAATATGAGCATGACAGTGTAGAATAATCATATTCAAGGACCAGTGGTTGATTTCAAAAAATTTTGGAACCTCTTCTGTAGGTGTGGCCTGCTTTCCGGGTCCACTGGTGGAACCTCTTCTAACCGGTTCGGTAGATTTGATGAACCGGTTTTACGGAATAGGTGCGAACTGGTAGGAACCCACCTCTGCCTGGGATCAAAACTCTTTATTCCTTGTGTTTGCAAGATGCTATTTAAATTCATTCATCTGATGTAGCATGGGTTATCCATACTGAAAATGGCCATGAATATTAGTGAGAAACATTATTAATCTTAATCTTCCATATATAATGCCACGCACAACAATTTGTTATTCATTAATAATCAGTTAAAGTCATTATAAAAATGTATGCAACCAAAGGCCTATAAAACTGTCTCGGTTTTCCCTTAATCCAGCTTTAAGTTTGCACCAGAGTAAAAAGTTGGTATATAAATCAAACTGTTCATCCATCAGTCAAATGGCCACTTACAGATAATGATGGCAGTCACAGTGGGAATTTGGGACACTCTGGGAAGAGACATGGCAGAGTGGAAAAGAGAACATGCTTTGTAAGCAGAAGTCTCTGGTCCTCCAAATTTAAAGACAGGATCCTCTGGTGAGGTTTCCTTGGTAGCAGCTGTTCATCCCAATAGGCAGATAGATGAACATCCCCAAAGCAGCCTGTTGTGGGTAGTCTTTTTTCTAGCTCCATCAAAGAGGGTTAAAACCTTAATTATAACAATGAATAATGTTACATTCTGTCTTAGGTTTCTGATGTACGAAGTTTTAAAGAACAAAGTTTGCTATTTTATTTTTTACTTGCCAATAAAGCAGCGTTGCCCGGGGAATTTATTTATAGGGGAAAAATATCTGGGCCAAACATAATTTCTAATGTTGGATTTTCCCCTTTACCAGAGGGCGCCCCCTTGTGGAGTACTGTGAAGCCGTTACCATGGCAACTCCACTGTGCTGCACAGTAGAAGCCATTTTACTGCAGTATAATAGAAGCCATTTTAAGGCACAACAGGCTGTATCTTAACAGAACACACACACTGAGGGGTTTTACGGATGTTTTACCCACACAGTATTTGTTGGTCTTGTTGTATTCGGGTCTTTTCCCGTGTAAAATCTTACACGGGAAAAGACCCGAATACAACAAGACCAGCATACCTACACCCATGAAAATCTATGAAAAAACACACACACACACACACACACACACACACACAATTATTATTATAGTACCACTGAACTATGTTCCTTTGCTTCTGAACCATGCATCTTACAAATAACTTTGCTATGAAGCTTAATTCTGCTTTCTTGGATATGCAGATGGAATTTAAAGACTAAAGAGTAGGGGAAAGAGAGAATTATAGTTCTCAAATCTCAAATCTGGTCCCCCCCCCTCCCGAAGAGCCATCTGTTAATGCCAACTGGGTCAGAAACTTCCAACATACTTCTCCCTTGTGGTTACTGGATGCATTGCAAGACAACAGAGACTCCATCATCAGCCCATCAGTGCTCATGATAGCAATAGCAGTAGCAGTTAGACTTATATACCGCTTCATAGGGCTTTCAGCCCTATACAGGTGTCCATTGTTGGCAGCAAAAAATGTGTTATCGAAAGATGAGCGGTCATTAGGAGGAATACGCATGAAGAAATATGGCCCCCAGATTTTTGATTGGCTACCAGTACCACATTCAGGACCTGGTGGCCTGTGAAGCTACCATAATAGCAATAGCAATAGCAGTTAGACTTATATACCGCTTCATAGGGCTTTCAGCCCTCTCTAAGCGGTTTACAGAGTCAGCATTTCGCCCCCCCAGTCTGGGTCCTCATTTCACCCACCTTGGAAGGATGGAAGGCTGAGTCAACCCTGAGCCGGTGAGATTAGAACCGCTGAACTGCAGATAACAGTCAGCTTGCAGTACTGCACCCTAACCACTGCGCAACCTCGGCTCCTTATGATGACCTGGAGTACAGTCTTACTAATTAAAATAATTTAAAAAAAAGATTGGTCCTTATACCAGAGATACCTCTATTATTTTAAAATAATTTTAGTCAGCTAAACGCTAACTCTGCACACCAAGAGATAACTAATATATGGCTGATAGGTAAATATTCAAGATCATATTATTTTGAGAATACTTTTGTAATTCCTCATTACAGTAGCATTTATAATGTCCTCCTAAGTAAAATTATTCCTTTTGCAAAAGTCCCATAAGTGTTCTCCCCTCTTTCCTTATTTGTTAATATTTCAAAAACTATAACTTTTAAAAATGTCTCTGATGCCATTAATTTCAAACTTGAAATCTGTTGAGGGAGTTAGGATGTGCCTTTTAAAAAAAAATTAAAATTAAATCCTGTCTGGTGTTGATAATCAAATGAGAAGCTTTAAATTTAGCAGCTTGGTTTGACAGTCTTAATATTTTTGTTTCCTTTAAAATAACTTTCTGTGGACAGACTAATAAGCATCCTTGGTTAATAAATGATGCACTAAATTCTGGCTGCAACATTTGAGCTAATTCTAAAAATGATGGATGAGGAAGTTTGGTGTCTCCTTTGTCTCCTTAGGATTGCTGTGCCTGTATTAACATAGGTAACAAATCAAAAATAATCTAGCAATCAAAAATAAGCCTTTCCATCTCCAAATGTTGCTAATTAAAACAGCAGCACAGCACAAGCTTTATATCCATGTTCCTTGGATGCTGTAGGTTTGAAACGGAATGCTTGACATGAGAAACCATTGTGCTTTTTTTAAAAAATGTGTAGATTAGAGTTCACATACATGACTTAATATGCATTTAGGCATCCAATTCGTTTCTGGTTTGATCTGCATCAGATGCTACTGTGCTGTGAAATGTCTTCTGCAATCTGCTTGTATACACCACCGTTCCAAAATCACTGTTTTAATCCAAAATAGAGCTCAGCCAAAGAGGGAGAGGGAGAGGGAGAGGGAGAGGGAGAGGGAGGGAGGGAGAGAGAGAGAGAGAGAGAGAGAGAGAGAGAGAGAGAGAGGCAGAGGCTACACTTAGGTTGTAGCATCTAGTGGATGGTTTTTGAAGACAATTCAGATTTATGAACAATCTTAGACACAGATAGATACAGATTAACAGAGTTGGAAGGGACCTTGTGGGTCTTCTAGTCTAACTCCCCTGCCCAAGCAGGAGAGCCTACACCATTTCGGACAAATGGCAGTCCAGTCTCTTCTTGAAAGCTTCCAGTGATGATGCTCCCACAGCTTCTGAAGGCAACTTCTGTTCCATTGGGTGATTGCTCTCGCTGTCAGAAAATTTCTCCTTATTTTCCAGGTTGAAACTCTTCTTGTTCAGTTTCCGTCTATTGTTCTTTGTCTGGCCTTCAGGTCAGAGATGGTATTCTATTTTCTTCACTACCGGTTCGGTAGTGGGAGTGCACACTTCTGTGCATGCGCAGAAGGTCCTTGATGATGTCCGGGTGAGCCTTGCACCACCGCCACTACCGGTTCGCCCGAACTGGTGCAAACCGGCAGCATACTACCTCTGCTTCAGGTGCCTTGGAAAATAGCTTGACTCCCTCCTAATTTAGTAATTAGTAATTTAATAAATTTATATGCCACCCAATCCCATAGGACTCCGGACAGCTTACAGAATCAAGATAAAAGTTAAAAAGTTAAAAATAGAAAGAGAAACAATTTAAAAACAACACACCATACATTCCGTCTAGGTGGGGCTGGACCTTGTTCGTGAAGTCAACAGCCCCAGGCCTGCCGGAATAGCCAGGTTTTAGTGGCTTTTCGGAAGGCCAAGAGAGTGGGAAGGGTCCGGATCTCTATGGGTAGATCGTTCCACAGGGCCGGAGCAGGCCCTCCCCCGAGGGGCCGCCCGCCGGCATTGTCCGGTCGACGGCACTCGGAGAAGGCCCAACCTGTGAGATCTTATCGGCCGTTGGGAGGTATGTGGCAGGAGGCGGTCTCTCAGATATCTCTGTAGCAGGCCCTCAAATATTGGAACACTGCTATCATGTCTCCCCTGGTCCTTCTGTTCACTAAACTAGCCATGCCCCATTCCTAATGATTCCTCTATCATTATCACCTCTACTCCTTGATTGGCTAGGACTGGCCATATAGATACTCCCCCCTCTGAAAAATATCAAAATAGCTTTTGTATTAGCAGGATATTGAGGAAGCGATGACAAATAAACAATACATGTTGTAAACAGGGGAAGGATGAAAATATGTTGAACCAAGTAATGTTACCTGCATATGGAAATGAATCCAACAAACATTCACTTAGTGGAACATAACAATGCATTCCTGAATATTTGAGTAAGAAATCAATAGTATCCCAGAAGTTTTTAACCAAGCATAAAACTTAAAGCTTTATTTTGGCTATGGCCATCCTTTTGATTCCATAGACACAAGCATCAGAACAGATAACAGATGATCTATGAAAGCTCTCCCTAAACACAAAGGGGATCGATATGAAGTGCCAGCTTATCTGCTCTATCTCCTTGAAAACCAACAACCACTGTCTGCGGATGCTTTCATTTCTGTGGTAGCATCCAGAAAGTACCAGTCAATCCGAGTAACTAAAATTACAGGCAAAGTGATGTGGCTTTTCTTGTAGTTGTACAGCAACAGAGATAAAACATTGAAATTGGCTAGAAAAAGCATTCAGTACCATTTCACTTTCTAATAACTTCCTTGAAATTTATATGCAACATTAACAATGTTTACCAATGACTTTCTATTTAATAGGATCTGTGAAAAGATTCAGGAATTTCTTTGTTTTCCTTTAAGACACTGATTTCATGTCATATAAAAATATACTTCTCCCTAATATCTCCATAGCCTTCTTAAACTCCCTCCCTCCCTCCCTCCCTCCCTCCCTTCCATAATACTCTGCCAAAACACTGGTGTTCCTTAGAAGTAGGACACCTGAAAACTATGTTTATATACTGGAAGTTGGGAGCAAATTCCCAACAGGTAATTATCACTTGCAGTTATCTGTTGTGGCCCAGCAGGAGCCGTTGGATTTGCCACCAGACAGCGAGGGGCCCTATGAGTCGGCTCTGGAGGATGTGGAGGACCCTGGACAGGGTTCCAACTCCGAGCAGGGCGCAGAGAGGCTGGTTGGCCACCAGGAGGTGCCTGAGCCTTGGACCAGTGGGGAGGAGACAAGGGAGAGTGATCCAGACGCCAGTAGTGAGTTGTTCCTGGATGCCTGGCACCGAAGAGCTAATAGGCGTCAGGAACAGTTGCGCAAGTACAGGAGGTAATTGCACTCAGCTGGTGGTCATTAGGCTCCTCTCCAGACTATAAAAAGACTGCTTGTGCACACACCCCTCTTGCAGAAGTCAACGCAGGAACTAATGTCAGAGAACATTATTGTGAGCTTGGTAGACTAGATTGCTGCCATGGCTTATCTGTGTTGGATTGCTGCCAAGGCTTATCTGTGCCGGTTTGCTGCCAAGGACCTGTCTGTCTGTTAATTAAATGCCGTAACTTATCTTTGGCTCAGAGTGTGTGTTGGTGTGGGACGAGGGGGGTCAGAACAGGTATCCTACTTTTAATGGATAGCTCTACAATTCTCTTAATGACTTAAGCTCTTTCAGGCGTTCCAAACAAATCTATCCGGTGGTTGCTTTAAATATTGCTCACCCATGATGCTGCGTGTAGGAATGTAGGCTGGAGATAAGTAGTTTTACTGTATAAGGAGCCTTTTCCATTTAATGGCAACCTTGTGCTTTTGTCATAGTTTGGACTGAATGGAAGTCAATGTGTCTCCAGCTCTACACACAGGCTTTTTCAATAAGGACATCTGCACAATGTATCCAAATGCATGCCATGGATATGAATGACAGGGATAGCAACACTGGTGGGTCCCAAAGGTGCTTTTCCAAGAGGCAATTGGACTTCCTGCATTTTGTTTTTTAAAAAGATGTTTTGCTTCTTATCGAAGAAGCTTCAGCTTTTAAAAAGCACCTTCGGGACAACCATGACCTGGATGACTGAGAATCTCCATAGACATCACTGCTGATACTAGCCCTGCATGACAGATAGTGATAATAAATTTATATAATGACTAAATAAGGCTTCAAACCTTCTGGACACCTCTCCCTGAAATTAAGGAAATTAACCCAAAATGAGCAGCACAAAGCCAAGAGCTTGAGACATACAAATCCAGGATATACAAAATCAGAACTATTCCCATGAATAGTCTTCTCTTATTGTGTATAGCAAGGGAGAAGGAGGAGAGTAAGGGAAGAGATAAAAACTGTAATTCTGCAACCAAGGGGAGAATATGTTTAGCCAACTGCAACATTGCTAACCAATCAGAAATCAAAAGTAATCTGCCCCCAGAAAAACCCAAACAATAGTGGTTAACACATCTGCCTAATATGTAATACAGCCCAGGTTCAAATCCCTGTAAGGGTATGGCTAGCTGATGAGAGCTAAATAGCTTGAAATAGATCTATACTAGTCTCCCTTTATTTATTTATCAGCACAAATACAACACATATGTATATGTGTGTGTGTGTGTGTGTGTGTATGTGTGTGTATGTGCATATATATATATATATATATATATATATATATATATATATATATATATCTATGTATCTATGTATCTATGTATCTATGTATCTATGTATCTATGTATCTATGTATCTATGTATCTATGTATATATGTATATATGTATATACAGGGCGGGGCATAACCTTTTCCTAGGGGGTCACAGCAAGATCGACAGCAGTTTACAACTTCCGCGACACCTCATTTTAAAGCCCATAAAAAACTGAATTGAATGAGCTATTAAATGTTAAATTTGCTTTAAGAATGGCTGGAAAATTCGATTCGGAAGAACAAAGGATCATTGACAGAATAAAATGCATTGCCTTTCGAGAGGCTCGCGATGCTGGAGCGACGTTTATCAATCGAAAATGGATTGCAAACAAATTGAAACGTCATCCGGATTGGGTTACTGATAATTGGAACAAAACAGCCCAAGAATGTTTCACAAAATTTGGAGAAGGGCGTCCTCTGCAACTGTCCCAAGAAAGCAAAGCCATCATTGCAACTGGCAGTCGCAAACAACGAAAAGGAAACCGAAAAGTGGCCCAAGAAATCCTTCAAATTCGTGGAAAACGAGTTGATCAAAGGACAATCGGCCGATATCGAGAACGAGAAGGTTTGAAGCCATTCCACGTCATTTGCAAACCATTGAAAACTCAAACACACGTTCAAGATCGGCTTTGGTTGTGCGATTGGTTGTCTGAATGGACCGAGGAAGATTTTCTTCATTTGGCGCCATCTGACGAATTCTTCGTTTATGCCATTCGAAAACCGAATTTCCAGAACGATCGAATTTGGGCTAAAGACGTCGACGACATCGCCAAACATGAACGATATCGACAAATTGTTCGCAATCCGACTTGCATCGGGATTTTCGTCATTTTCACAGCCAAGAAACTGCATTGGGTTTTGAAGGATAAAGGGGAATCCTGGGATGGCAGTTATTTCCGTGAGAAAATTTTATTGGAGAATGTCATTCCATTTCTCAGTGATCCAGACAATGTCTTAGTGGTTGGTGAGGCTGTCTTTCTTCATGACAAAGCTCCTTGCATGCGTGCAAATGCGACTCAGCAATTGTTAAAGGACAACAATGTCGAATTTTGGGGCAATGACGTCTGGCCGGGAAATTCGCCAGATCTCAATCCGGCAGAGAACATTGGGGCCATAATTAAGGATGAAGTGGAAGCTCTGATGATTCAGGAGCAAGGTCAAAATCGATATTCGGTTGAAACTTTGAGAATGAATTTGGAAACTGTGTTGAAAAATCTGGAAAATCGAACGGAACTGTTTGAAGATTTGTTGTGTTCTTATCCACCTCGTTTGAATGCTGTTCGAAGGGCTAATGGTGGTCATACTGACTATTAAATCGTGTCAATAAACTCAGTTTTTGATGGGCTTTCGAATGGTGTATGAATTATTTGTGTTGTTATTACAAGTGTTGCTGTGACCCCCTAGGAAAAGGTTATGCCCCGCCCTGTATGTATATATATGTGTGTTTTTTTATTTGTGCTGATAAATAAATAATTGGGGCTTACCAGGGGTTGTAAAAATCTAATATATATATATGTATATGTATATGTATATGTATATGTATATGTATATGTATATGGCTTTGCTTGCCACTTTCCGCACACATGCCATAGGTTTGCCATCACGGATATAGATGACTAGATAGATGTCTTTTTATTTTATTTTAACTTACCCCATCTTTTAATAATAATAATAATAAATAATACTTTCTAAGTTCTAGATACACAGATTACATTGGTAATAATAGTGATAATATTCCACATCATTTCTTTAGCTTGTGCTTTTTTACTTTTAAATAGTTCATTAATTGTTTTGTTCTATACTGGTCTTTGACAGAAATAAACTCTGACTTGACAAAATAAGAACTGGCAGCTGTGACTTCACTTTGTTGTGAACAGTTAATAATAGCAAAAATAATAAATCCCCTTCACATTTCCTGATAACAATCTGAATGTCATAATGCTGATAATGTATATTTAATGTCAAATTTGGAACTAGTTAATGTGATACTTTAATTATGGCTTTTCTTTTTATATATTTTGTTTGTGGGAGAAGTCACCTTTAATGAGAAGGCTTAGAGGGAGTTTAACATTATTTCTGTCTCACCCCCCCCCCCCCGCCGCCCTGTGAAACTCCTGCCAGAAGCGTCACAGCTGAAATATGTTAATTTTTTTTCTAATGGAATAATGATGTCTAAAGGCTTTCAAGAAGGCATTACTATGGTAATGGGTCTCTATCAAATGGTACCCAAGAAACAGAGCTTATGGGCTTCACTACCCAAAACTTCTGGCTTCCAAATTTTTATCCATACCTAATTTATAATAAGGGTTCATCTTTTCTACACATTAAATTATCTCAAGCCACAAAAACAAAAAAAAACCCTTTTTCTAATTGTAGAAACCCATTCATCGACTTAACACACAGGAGGCCATGGTATGTATGCACTAGGATTTAATGGGAGATACAGATTTTACAGAACAATCTTCCATCTGAGAACATCAGTCTATGGCCCAGGGAAGAGTGAATGCCCAGGCAGATCTTGCCCCTACAACATTTATTTTACTTCTGTTATTTCCTTAGGGAAAACCAAGCATCTTTACAAGATCCTGAAGTGTCAACCATTGATCACTGGGAATACGTCAGGAAAATGGCTGGCCTTATCATTAGGCTTCAAGGCAGCAAATTCAGTGTAATGAAAGAGGAACATACTAAAATTATTGAACTAATTTGCTGGATTTTAATGCCAGGAAAAGGAAGAGGGGTTTGCACAGTTTTGTTGTTTAATTATTATGTGTGACAAAATAATTTTGCTAGCTTTAAAATCCATATTCATTGGATAGATCAGGGATGGGGAAAGCAGGACAACCTTTTATACTCTATTTCAGGCAGCTTTGGGGAAATTTCTGGCAGCTTTGGGGAAATTGTCCTCAATCTATCCCTTGCTATTCAGATTTTACCAAGATTATCCAACTTTTTCAGCCTTAGGGTTGTGTATCAATTGTAGGCAAACATGCACCCAGAAATGGCTCCCTTGCAAGTTACATTCTCTAATGTATCCAAACGCATTCATATCCACATCCCATCCAGAACAAATGTACATATATTTATTGATTTAGTGTATTTGTATGCCACTACACTAGAAAAGACTATATGATTCACATATAGAATTCACCTAGAAAAATACAACATCAAACAAATCCCATATCAAAATTAAACAACAATAACATTATAACAATAGAATGTAGATATTCGTAAAATATGCCCCCCAAATTACTGAATGCACTTAAAACAGCTTTCCAAATGCAAACATAGAATAATGTTTGGAGTAATTAGGAATAATTGCCCCACGAAATGATAGGAGCAACAATTCTACTTTCTACTGAAACCTTCCCAAAATGTTCTGTGGCAGCCTTCAGAAAACCCTCCATTGAAGTTACTGGAAACCCATTTCCAGTACAATTGGGGCTGGCTATTTTTTTTTAAACTCTAATTGACAGGAAGAGGAATCAAGCAGGAAAACCTGTGATTTTATTAGGGAGCACACACAACTTATACAGGTAGTCCTTGACTTACAACAGTTCAGTTAGTGACCATTCAAAGCAGTGGTGCGTTTCAAAAATTTTTCGAACCTACTCTGTGGGTGTGGCCTCCTTTGTGGGAGTGGCTTGCTGGCCATGTGTTCTCTCTCTCTCTCTCTCTCTCTCTCTCTGTCCCTCCCTCCCTCCTTCCTTTTGTCTCTCTGTCCCTTTTCCCTTTTTCTCTTTCATCTCTCTCTCACTCTTTCTTTCTTCCTTCCTTCCTTCCTTCCTTCCTTCCTTCCTTCCTTTCTCTTTCTGTGTGTGTGTGTGTGTGTGTGTGTGTGTGTGTGTGTGTGTGTGTCAGTGGTGGGTTTCAAAAATTTTTGGAACCTCTTCTGTAGGTGTGGCCTGCTTTCTGGTGGAACCTCTTCTAACCGGTACAGTAGATTTGACGAACCGGTTCTACTGAACTGGTGCGAACTGGTAGGAACTCACTTCTGATTCAAAGTTACGACAGCTGAAAAGTGATTTGTGACTATTTTTCATAGTTACGACCTTTGTAGCATCCCCATAATCATGTGATCAAAATTCATATGCTTAGCAACTGGTTCATATTTATGACTGTTGCTGTGTCCCAAGGTCATGTGATCATCTTTTGTGATTTCCTGACAAGCAAAAGCAATGGGGAAGCCAGATTCACTTAACAACCATGTTATCAACTTATCAACTGAGATGATTCCCTCAACAACTGTGGCAAGAAAGATTGTAAAATGGGACAAAACTCACTTAACAACATAAATTTTGGGCTTCACTGTGGTCATATGTTGAGGATGCCTGTGCACTGTCTGTGGGCCAGACCAATTTCACTCCTGTCATATGGACCAGAAAGCAGATGTCTGATTCTGAAAACAACCTTCACCCTGGAAAGTACTTCCACGTGTCCTCCTAGCACAATTCCACACTGTGCTAGGAGACCCTTTAAGGCTCAATTATTTGATGCAGAAGCAGATGTACTAGGTACCATACCTACACCGAATCAGGTGAAATTTGATTAAATTCAACAAATTAAGTCAAATTTGGGAAATAAGTCCAATTTAATTTAATATCCAAGTGGAAAACTCAGATTGGATTGATTTTATTTGCATTACCAAATCAATTCCAAAGAAGTATTTTTGTGAATGTGCAGAAATGGCTATACTGACTTAGAGGCATCTTACTGTATTCCATTTGATGGTTTATACGGTTCCACCACAAAACCGCGAAGCCCTTATCCGTGCCGACATAAGTGCGGAGGGCAAATCCGTGCCATTCAAAGCGCTAAGGAAAAACGTGACCCTACCGCGATGACATAATCGCGGAGGGCAAATCCGCGCCTTCTGAAGCACTCAGCACCCTAAACCTAACCCTAACCCTAAACCTAACCCTAACCCTAAAGCAAACCCCCAAACCTAATCCTAATCCTTACCTTAATTTAAATCAGCTTTCTGCCGCCGTGCTGTTTTAAAGCCCCCTTCTGTCGCCGCGCTGTTGTCGCGGCGGTGATGACGTGCGGTGATGACGTCGCGGCTTTAACAACGCAGTTTTATCACCGCTATTTTGACGAGCGTGGTTTTGTCGTGCCACGGGTTTATACTGTATCAAACTCTTGATTCAGTTCGGAAAGTCTAGCATTTGCAGAACTGTATATGGCACAGGATCGGGAAAAATGAGTGAGAATTCTTATCCTGTGCAAGCTGATGTGGGGGTTTTTTTTTGAGCGCATTGGCTGCTGAAAGACTCATACATTTGCAGCAAAAGAAAGTTGCTTGGTATACTTGCATTGAATTGTACAAAACCAGTTCTTGGATCCAGGAATCTCACTCTTTCAGTAGAAAATGAAGCCAAATGAATGTGTTAATTCTTCTCAGCCAAAACGCAGCCTCATGCCATCAAAAACAAGATCTACGGGGCTTCAGATGTTCCATTATAGCTTTCGATGGAAACAGATGCTGTTGAGGGAACAAATGGAAAGTGGGGGAAGGAGGGAGGGAGGAAGGTGGTGGAGAGAAGAGAATTGGCAATCTTTCCTGCAGAAGCTTAAGTGTTTTCTACTCACGGGGGGATTGTTTTGATCCATGTCAGTGAGTTTAAAATCTGTAAAACAGCAAATGTATTGTTGGCAGGAAAAAGATAATATAGGGAAGCCTAGCTGAATGGATCAAGTGGGTTTGAAGTGATGATAGGAGAAAACATGTCCACCAAAGGAAGATTAGGGTGGAAATGGGCTGGAAATGATAGCAAGAGCATCGGACAGGAGCTGCGGGGAAAAGACCAGGAGTTGCTCTGTACTGATATAGTATTGGGAATAACAGAAAAGCTGTAAGTTTTTTTCTAAAGGAAAAACGGCTAAGAAAAATCCAAGATCCCTATTAAGACAATACCTGTAACTACATTAGGATAAGTGCTACGACAGCTCTGTTGGATTGAGTTTAATTATGTACAATTTTATAACAGCCTTTCAAATTACAAAGATTATTTCATCAAAGACCTAGCAAAAATAAGTTCTCATGGAAACAAAATGGGAGGGGAAAAAGAGAGAAAGAAACTACCTACAAGTTTCACATAATTCCTCCTAACTTTTCAGCTAGCTAGGTAAGCATGAATGCAGCTGAACTTGTGGCAGAAAAAAACCATCAAGTCAAAGTTAAGATTTAAAATATTACCATCAAGTTTTTTGCACTTTGCATTCAACTAAAACCGCATATTGTAATTTCTAGACACGTCTTCTCTCTCTAATCATGACAAAGGTTGGAGAGTCCCAGAAGGAGGAATATACACATATGAACAGGGGTGGGATTCAGCCGGTTCGGACTGGTAGTTCTGACAATCAGCTGGAGAGTGAACCAGTTCACTCCGACGATCAGGTTGCCAGAGAGGATTGCTGCGCCTCAGCTGTGTTACTCCCTAGAAGTAACATGGAAGGTAAGTTTTGTTAAAACTGATGATGCACGCGGGTGCACCCGCGTGCACACGCAGCACGCAATCCAGTGGTGGGTTTCAAAAATTGTTCGAACCTACCCTGTGGGTGTGGCCTCCTTTGTGGGAGTGGCTTGCCGCCCATGTGACCGGATGGGAGTGGCTTGCCCCCCATGTGACCAGATATGAAGATGCTGACGACACTTGTCAGAACCACCTTAAATTACCTCACACACAGCACTGGCATCCAGAAGAATATGATGTAAACTTGTTTTTTAAAAGGCATCTTTGGTTTGCGTTAAAACAACTTCAACACACGCAATGTTCTGATTGCACCACAAACGCAGTAGTCATCCTTACCTTTCACAGAGGCACTGAGTTTTATAAATATGAGCATGATAGTGTAGAATAATCATATCCAAGGACCAGTGATAGGTTTCAAAAAATTTTGGAACCTCTTCTGTAGGTGTGGCCTGCTTTCCGGGTCCACTGGTGGAACGTCTTCTAACCGGTTCGGTAGATTTGATGAACCGGTTCTACCGAATAGGTGCAAACTGGTAGGAACCCACCTCCGATGCAATCATTGAACCGGTTGTTAAACCGGCAAGATCCAACCACTGCATAAGAAGTCAAGCTTTGATATTAATTGTCTCTGAAAATCTCTGTGGTTCGAAGACTGCAATCTTAGGAATA
Source organism: Thamnophis elegans (assembly GCF_009769535.1). NCBI lineage: Eukaryota > Metazoa > Chordata > Lepidosauria > Squamata > Natricidae > Thamnophis > Thamnophis elegans. Next base: position 13,660,591 of record NC_045541.1, on the reverse strand, counting down.
CCCACATGAGAGAAAGGCACATAGGAAAGATTTTTTCCCCACGGAAAAGACAATCTTCAGCAGCTGGAGAAAATGCAAAAAGCAAAGAGAGTGAGCTTGCCAGAAATCCCCAAAAGCTTAGGGTGTGGGAATAGATGTGGGGAATGAGTAATTTGACAAAAGGTCAAATATCTCAAAGGAGTGTCACGTACATCTTGGTCGTCTTTCAGGCGAGCCCTCTATTTTGGACCGCGCCCAAAAAAGAATTAAGCAAACCCTTCTATCATTAATATCTTTTCAACCGTTCATGGATCATCACTGCTTGCCACAAACCTTGCTCCATTGCAGCCCAGTCCTATTTACAGAGTGAATATTGGCTATTCCAGCTATTAATCAGCTCTTGTGAGGGCCAAAAAGGTTCCTTCTGGTTAATGGACAGACATCAGATCTGCTGTGCTAGTCATCAATGAATTATAGATTTATTTTTAACTGGGAGAATGGTAACAATGCTGAGTGCATTACTCTCCTTGAAACTCAAAGGAGATAATACCGCTAAGAAGCTTTCTGCTTTAATATAATAGCAGCACTACAATTTTTCTTCCAGGTTTACAATATATGCTGCGATACAATTACAGAAAACAAGAGTCATGTATAATGATCATATCCCCTGTTCTAGAACCAGGTTAGAGTTTCCTGTGAAGATGGAGAAAACAGTTCAAATAAGTAACGATTCTTCTTTTGTCCCTCCTCTCTGCTTTCCTTCATTAAAATAAAGGGATGAAAGAGTTGGTGTGATCCTAACTTTGATTCACCATTTCAGTGAACATGGACACAGCTCTCTTTCAGAATATATGGTTTTTCCAAATGTTGCAGGACAATTCTCAGCTCGAAAAAGATAGGTACAGATAGGTATACTGCAGACAGATAGGTACTTAACAAAAATCTTCCTTTTTGTTAAATAACAACAACAACAATAGACAAACTGAATTAACCCTGAAATCTTGAGCATTTGGCTTCTATTCAGAAATATACTTGTCTGCCTAGCCTTCCACAAACCACCTTTAAGTTCAATCTGCTATCCCACTACAAAGACATGAACCATGGTGGCGCATGGTGGTTAGAATGCAGTATTGCAGGCTAATTCAGTTGACTGCCACCAGTTCGATTCTCACCAGCTCAAGATCTTCCATCCTCCCAAGGTTGGTAAAATGAGGACCCAGATTGTCGGGGGCAAGATGCTGACTCTTAGAGAGAGTGCTTAGAGAGGACTGTAAAACACTAGGAAGTGGTATGTAAGTCTAAGTGCTATTGCTAAATGCAGACAAAATGGAAAAAAGCAAAATATTTCTTCCTGGTTTTCATAAACAAGATATCAGATCATTCTTCCTTCCCTTCTTCTACTTCCCATTAAGTAGAATGCAGTTCTCCATTACAGAAGGATTTTTGTCCTTGCTTATCTACTGAAGCCTGAATAGTCGCTTCAATTTCTTAAGACTAAACTACATTTCTCAGTCTAGGAAACAAATGGCAGTTATATTTAGCTTGGCAGAGACATCATAAATAAATCTTAAATTTTCTTTTAATTCCAGGGACTTGGAATTCAGCAATGAAACTCAGTGAACTATTAACCCAGTAATCATTAAAATATACCTTTAAACTAAGTTAAGAGCCAATATATGATGACAGATTCCTAAATTATAAATTCTAAGTAGCTTTCGTTCAATATGGCAATAATGAAGATTATTAAGAGCGCAAATATTGCATAGATTAATTTGAAATCTCTCCTCCTTTTTCCTCCTCTGTCATGCTATTAGTAGTTTTTACACTATTATTTTATAAAAATAAAATCATTCCTAGTGTTAGAGGTCTTTCAGGCATAATTAACTGGAATGAAAAAGTTAAACCAGAAGTGGAGAGAGGCTGGATTAATTAACTTAAGATGCTCATTTTTTTAAAAAAAAAGCAGTGAGTTTCACTAAAGCTTTGTGATAATGTAATTCTTAATTCTATAGCACTGAGCTTTTTATAGAATAATAGATTAAAGCGCACCAAACTCCACATAATTCCTATTGAAATGGCATTGCTGCTGCCTTTTTCTTCAGTGTTAGGGCAAAATCTCAAGAAAACAGAGTACCATGTAACTGCATGAGAATACACTCTTTTATACAAATATCTATCTATGACAAGCATGATGCATTACTTCAGTTTAACCTCACATTTCTAATCTCATCACATTTGTAATCTCAGTTTGTTCATTCACTGATATCACGAGACTCTTTTGAAATATGAATTGATGATGTCATGGAGTTTGCCACACTTTTCTTAGCATGTCTGTTGGGGGATGAAAAGAGGTGTGTTAGGATAATTAGGTAGGTAGGATAATGCATCCATCTCTTTCTGCTGCCTGATGCAGGTCCTTCAATGCACTTGGATGGGGGATGGAGAGATGATGCAAACAGTGCTCCCGCTACAGAGGTGGGTTCCTACCAGTTCGCACCTATTCGGTAGAACCGGTTCGTCAAATCTACCGAACCGGTTAGAAGAGGTTCCACCAGTGGACCCGAAAAGCAGGCCACACCTACAGAAGAGGTTCCAAAATTTCTTGAAACCCACCACTGGTCCTTGGATATGATTATTCTACACTATCATGCTCATATTTATAAAACTCAGTGCCTCTGTGAAAGGTAAGGATGACTACTGCATTTGTGGTGCCATCAGAACATTGCGTGTGTTGAAGTTGTTTTAACGCAAACCAAAGATGCCTTTTAAAAAACAAGTTTACATCATATTCTTATGCATGCCAGTGCTGTGTGTGAGGTAATTTAAGGTGGTTCTGACAAGTGTCATCGGCATCTTCATATCCGGTCACATGGGCGGCCAGCCACTCCCATCCGGTCACATGGGTGGCAAGCCACTCCCACAAAGGAGGCCACACCCACAGAGTAGGTTCAAACAATTTTTGAAACCCACCAATGTCCTGCTAGTAGTCACAAACAGAAAGGCCTAAAATGAGTGACAATAAGGAGGACAGGGAAGGGGAAATCATCTTTGGATTGGCTGAGTCTGGCAGCTATATAAAACATGGTGAGTTAGTTCCTTACAATTACCGCTTCTGGGTAGGAAGGGAAATATAGATACAGTACAGTACAGTACAGCCAAGGTGGCGCAGTGGTTAAATGCAGCACTGCAGGCTACTTCAGCTGACTGCAGTTCGGCTGTTCAAATCTCACCGGCTCAGGGTTGACTCAGCCTTCCATCCTTCCGAGGTGGGTAAAATGAGGACCCGGATTGTTGTTGGGGGCAATATGCTGACTCTGTAAACCGCTTAGAGAGGGCTGAAAGCCCTATGAAGCGGTATATAAGTCTAACTGCTATTGCTATTGCTATTGCTATTACTTCACAAAAATTGGCCAGTCTAGTGAAACTACAGCATGTTTGTCCTAGCAAGATCTGGCCGGCTGAGACTCAGATGTTGTGTCTCTTTGCTCCTACTCAAAAGACCTTTGAAGCTGTTTCTTCTTTCATTACGTCTGACCATAAATCTATCTAATTATCACTCTATCTTTATTAGACAAGATTCTAAAATGGAAAATATTTTTTTTGCTCATGTCAGCTTAATTTCCCTAGCTGTCATTGTAGCACCAGATATGGAAGTCAACCTCTTTCTTCCTTCTGCTTTGCTTCATGTTGGCACAGAACACCATATTTAAAGGTGAGAGGCAAGAAGAAAATGTAGAAGAGAAAGAATAAGGGCTCTTTTCATGGTCCCCGCTGCCAATGTGACCAACTACATGACAAAGAAAATTCTCAAAGTTAGATAACATTTGGATGTTATCTAAACCATGACGGAGTTCAGGAAAAGTCAAGTTCTCTTCTGACTGAATCATCTAGTTTTGCAAAGCCCAGCTCCAAATCAAACTGAGAGTAACTTCCACAGAGCCTCTATCAATCTATAGTGCAATCTATAACCAAAATATTGTCAATCCTGATATAGAGTTTTGGAAATGTTAAGTGGGTAATTTCACACGAAAATATGAGCACAATTTTCTTTCATCTCTTTTGGTAATTTAACGAAGATTGTACTGCATTCAGGAATGCAAAAATACATATATATTTTGGGAAGGAATTGGAATTTAGAATAGTTTAGTTTAATAACCTCAAGAGAAAAAAACCTGGATATGTCTTGAAGGCAGAGGTCCTTTTTTGTAGACGTTAAGATAAATGCACACAAAGAAAGTAAAAGTTTCTTTGTTTCTAATTTTCTAAGTTTGCACACAAAAGTTTTTAAAAAATGCTTCCAATAATTAAATTCAAATAATCTAGTATTAAGGGATTATTTTCAAAGAACTTTTAAAATCACTTATTGCAGTTAACAAATACTAATACAAATTCTATCTGCATGTTTTATTTATTCCATTTCATATAGTAAATACTGTATTATTTTTGAAGAAACAAATTAAAGAATGTCTCCCAAGCTATTTTGATTTACATTTATTGTCTATGTAACTACCTGAATAGAAATGTTGTAGGACAATCAGCTTCATTCTAATCAAAATGTTAGAAATGCATTAGAAAGCTAAAATATTTCAAGGACACTCAAGCATTTTATAATTCAGAAGTAACAGAAGTAACAAGATAACGCTAGTTTTCACTTATTAAAATCCTGATCTTACCACATTCTCTGCAATGGTCTTTGAAAATGTAAAAAAATCAGGTATTTTTGTTTTATACTTTTGCATGACTTTAATCTTAATCAGATTCTCTCACTGTACAGTATAGATTTCACCAAACTATTTTAGAACAATATTGAAGTGTTCAGAGGTCTTTTATCAAATTCAAGGTATTTTGCTTACTCAAATAATCAAAGTTTCTGCAATATGTATAGTGTGAAGCAGAGTGTGATTTCATCTCTATAAGAAGATTGCAAGCATATCTATGAAGTATCGCTTTGTTTCTCTTGTCAGAAATAACAAGTAATTTACTGCTAAGAGTTGAACGGGTCCCATAAAACAACAGTCACAAATTATATTATTGTTGCTTGTATTACTGGAAATCCTTTATCTACCAAATATTTTGTAATCTTACAACACCCTCAAGATACCCTGTTTTCCTGAAAATAAGACCTCTCCAGATAATAAGCCCAATCGGGCTTTTGAGTGCATGCGAAAATATTACAACACAACAGCAGCCATGAGGTGACCACCACCTGCACCTCAAAAATAATAAGACCTCCCTGAAAATAAGGCCAAGTGCTTATTTCGGGGAGGGGGTGTTCCAAAGAAAATAAAACCCTGCCTTATTTTTGAGCAAACATGGTACCTCTAATTCATGCTCATTTTTAGCCATATTAGCAGGGGTGGGTTTCTCGCCCCGTTCCAACCGGTTCGGTTGGAACGAGGCCGGCGGCATCCTCGCGCATGCGCGTGGTGCACGCGTGCATGCGCACGGCACGTGCATGCGTACTAGCGTCTGTGCGATGCTCCAGCTGCTCCTGGAGGATCGCGCAGGCACTGTATGCGTCCTGCGCATGCGTGGAAGCGCAGAATTCGGCAAAACCGGGTAAGGAGCGGGCGTGGGCACGCGCGGGCACGCGGGCGCACGGGGGGGGCTTCGCCGTTCCCGGAAGTTACTTACTTCCGGGTTCGGCGACCAACCGGATCGCAGGGACCGGTGCGAACCGGTTGAAACCCACCCCTGCATATTAGTCAATGAAGGAGGGTATCACCATCAGGAATTTGGGTCTTTTATTGCTCCTTAGAGGATAGATCAGAGATTATAACATGTGAAGATCATCCAACATGATGTCAAAAATAAAAAAAGAATATTTTTCCAAAGTTAATGAGTTTTAGCCTTCCTTCTACCTGATGATACTGTACATGGAAGAATAATCCACTGGACTCCAAAGATGTTTGCATGCTTTATTTTCAAATAATTGAAAACTGATAACATTAGTGGCATAAAAATCAGCTTCTTTAGATTATTTTGAGAATACGCTGGAAATATAGTTCTACAGATATCCTTTTTAAAGAATTATTACTGCATTACTGGGTACTATTCAGCCCCACTTGGAATGGAGTGCATGGTGTGTTTTTAAATCTATCTTTTCTTTCTTCTATTCTTTTTGATTTATTGTATTGTTAGCCGCCCGGAGTCCTTCGGGATTGGGCGGCATACAAATGCTATTAAACTTTGAAACTATTATAAACAAACAAAGCAAAGCAAAATAACAGCCATATTAACAAATAAAACATTGACGGAAATTACGTTCTTTTCAACATATTTCCAAAGAGTTTTCAACAAAGAGTTTCATTTTAATCAAAATATTAGGGGTGTTAAAAAGCTAAAATATTTCAAGGACACCTGAGCAGAAGTGAGTTCAAAAGTAACAATTCAGAAGTAACATGTTCTGTAGTGAGTCAGTGGTAAAATATTGCTGCAAATTTTAACCAGTTTTGCAGCCATTTAAACTTCCACAGATTTATTGTGTATGAACTAGAGAGATGTTTTTGTGACTTTTAAGGATTTGTAGGAGAATTGCAGAAAACATACCTTGCTTCAAAGTATAGGGTGGAACCTTTCCCAAACAGTATTTTTTTTTAAATGTAAGATTAGATAGATTAGATTTTATTATTTATAGGCCGCCCTTTTCCCTGAGGGGACTCAGGGCGGCTTACAATTTATGGGGAGGGGAATACAAAACAATAAGACATAAACAACACATAAGTAAAAATAGAACACAACATTCATTCATCATTCGGGTGGGGACGGATTACAATCTTTATCCCCAGGCCTGACGGGATAGCCAGGTCTTGAGGGCTGTGCGGAAGGTCTGGATGGTGGTGAGGGTACGAATCTCCATGGGGAGATCGTTCCAAAGGGTCGGAGCTACTACTGAAAAGGCTCTCCTCCGCGTAGTCGGCACTGGCTGGCGGATGGAACTCGGAGGAGGCCTAATCTGTGTGATCTGATAGGTCTTAGGGAGGTAAGCATTATTTGGTCCTTCCCCAAAGTGTGTTATCAATGCTAACATAATTCTGGAACTCGCAATTTTTAATAGAACCTCTGCGCATTTTATAATTCTCTTTCTTTTCTTTCTCTTTTCTTAAAAAACCCCCCTCTCTCTCCCCTCTCCTTTCCCTTTTCCCAGCTTTAACTCTTAACTTTAAACAGGTATGTGGAGTATATGGGATTGTATGTGAGTGTGTGAGTGACCCACTTTTATTGCTATTATTGTTGTATTTTTGTATTTTAATTATCATGTGGGGACTGGTTGTGTGAGTGTTTGAGTATGCTTGACTCGGAGGACCTGCCGGGGAAGGCGGGAGTCACCGGGATGGTTGGGGGGACCACGGCCACGGGAGTGGGTCGGGGCATTGCGGTCGTAACAGGGAGAGGCAGATACGGCGGGGACTTTAGGGCTAGCCATTACCGGGGAAGGAGGGTTCGCTACATTACAGAGATCCCTCCTTCCGGCCCTACGAGTCCCACTCCAAGACCAGATGGCGCGAGTAGTCAGGACCCTGGTCTCAGGCTGCTGTTGCTAAATGCCAGGTCTGTTGTTCACAAGGCTCCCCTCGTCCGGGACTTAATTGTTGACGAGAGGGCAGACCTGGCATGTATTACTGAAACCTGGCTGGGCACAGAAGGAGGAGTCCCCCTTGTAGAGATGTGCCCAGAGGGATTTCAGGTGCTTCATCAGCCGAGAGCCCAGGGAAGGGGTGGCGGTGTGGCTATTGTTATCCGGGAGTCTCTGTTACCTCGTAGGGTCCCTGCTGATAAAGTTGGACCTCAAGGGTCAAGTGGGTCTGCTGCTAACGTACCTGCCTCCCAACTGCGTTGCAGCGTCCCTCCCCTCGCTCCTCGAGTCAGTAGCCGAGCTGGCAGTTGAGCTTCCCAGGCTTATAGTTCTGGGGGACTTTAACTTGCCATCGCTCGGTGAACGCTCTGATGGAGCGCAGGAGTTCATGGCTTCCATGACAGCCATGGGCTTGACCCAGGTAATTCGGGGCCCAACTCATACAGCGGGTCACATGCTCGACCTCGTATTCCTCTCGGAGCAGTGGATGTGTGATCTTGGTCTGAGGGGTAATGAGATCATACCCCTGTCGTGGTCAGACCACTGCCTACTGAGGCTTGACTTCCGGAGGCCAAACCCCCACCGTAGGGAGGAGGAACCGACCAGGTGGTTCCGCCCCAGGCGACTTATGGACCCTTTGAGGTTCCAGACGGAGCTTGGGGTAATTCCTGACACTCTCGCCCACAGTTCGGCGGAGACTCTGGTTGCCACCTGGTATTCGGCGGCATCGGAGTCTCTGGACCGGATTGCGCCACTACGGCCCCTCCGGGTCAGCGGATCCCGGAGACCTCCTTGGTTCACCGAGGAACTCCGGGAGAAGAAGCGCCGGAGGAGACGCCTAGAGCACCTGTGGAGGTCCGATAAGTCCGAGGCGAGCCGAGCACTTCTGACTACCTGCACCAAGGATTACATCCGGGCACTAAGAGCTGCCAAAAGAACGCATATCTCCGCCTTGGTAGCGTCCGCCGAGTCATGCCCAGCCGCCCTGTTTAGGATCACCCGCTCCCTCCTCAATAGGAGAGATGTGGGAGACCCCTTGCAGGGTAGGGCTGAGGACTATGCCCAGTTCTTGGCGGACAAAGTTGCTCGGTTTCGGTCGGACTTGGACTCCACCGCGGTAGATCCAGCCGAGACACAGGGGGATTACTTGGTAAACCATCTCTGGGTTGAGTTCCAGGACGTTGCCTCTGGGGATGTGGACAAGGCCATTCGAGCTGTAAGTGCCTCCACCTGTATTCTGGACCCGTGTCCCTCCTGGCTGGTTGCCAACAGCAGTGAGGTGACACATGGCTGGATCCAGGCGGTCGTTACCGCCTCCCTTCGGGAGGGGCACTTCCCCACCGCACTTCAAATGGCGGTGGTGAGACCCCTCCTGAAGAAACCATCCTTGGATCCAGCCATCTTAAACAACTACCGTCCTGTCTCCAACCTCCCCTTTATTGGGAAGGTTGTCGAGAAGGTGGTGGCCTTCCAGCTTCAACGGGCCTTGGAGGAAGCTAGTTATCTTGACCCCTTCCAGTCCGGCTTCAGACCTGGTTACAGCACAGAAACCGCTTTGGTCGCATTGACCAATGATCTCTGGAGGGCCAGAGATGGAGGCCATGCGTCCATCCTGGTTCTCCTTGACCTCTCAGCGGCTTTCGATACCATCGACCATGGTATCCTTCTGCGACGACTGCGGGAGGTGGGGGTGGGAGGCACTGTTTTGCAGTGGTTCTCCTCCTACCTCTTGGACAGGTCGCAGTCGGTGTTGGTCGGGGGGCAGAGATCGTCCCTGAGGCCCCTAACATACGGGGTGCCGCAGGGTTCGGTCTTATCCCCCCCTACTATTTAACATATACATGAAACCGCTGGGCGAGATCATTCGGAGGCACGGGATAAAATACCATCAATACGCGGACGATACGCAACTGTATCTGTCCGCCCCGTGCCAACTCAATGAAGCGGTGGGCGTGATGAACCAGGGTCTTGAGGCCGTTAAGAACTGGATGAGTGCTAACAAACTGGTACTCAACCCGGACAAGACCGAGTGGCTGTTGTGTTTCCCTCCCAACAATTTGGCTGATATTCCAACACTCAGGCTGGGGGGTCAAATTTTATACCCCTCAGATAGGGTCCGTAACTTAGGAGTCCTCCTGGATTCACAGCTGGCTTTTGACCATCAGTTGTCGGCTGTGACCAGGGGGGCGTTTGCCCAGGTTCGCCTGGTCCGTCAGTTACGGCCCTACCTGAACCGGGAGGCACTCGCAACAGTCACTCGAGCCCTTGTGATCTCTAGGCTGGAATACTGCAATGGGCTCTACATGGGGTTACCCTTGAAGTGCATCCGACGACTGCAGTTAGTCCAGAATGCAGCCGCGCGAGTGATAGTGGGCGCACCACGGTTCGCCCACATTACACCTATCCTCCGCGAGCTGCACTGGCTACCTGTCGATCTCCGGGTGCGCTTCAGGGTACTGATGACCACCTTTAAAGCACTCCATGGTAGTGGATCTGGATACTTGAGAGACCGCCTTCTGCCGATTACCTCCCTTCGACCGATTAGATCGCACAGACTGGGCCTCCTCCGAATTCCATCCGCCAGTCAATGTCGACTGGCGACTACACGGAGGAGAGCCTTTTCTGTTGCAGCTCCGACCCTGTGGAACGATCTCCCCGTTGAGATTCGTACCACCACCACCATTCAGACCTTCCGCGCAGCCCTCAAGATCTGGCTCTCCCAGCAGGCCTGGGGATAGATTCCTAATTTACCCGCCCGAGTGTTGACTGTGGAATGCAAGTTGTGTTTTATTATTCTATTTTGTTCACTTATTGTTTGTTCCTGGTATTGCACTCCCTTCCCTGTGATTGTAAGCCGCCCTGAGTCCCCTCAGGGAGAAGGGCGGCCTATAAATCTTAATAAAATGTAAAAAAATGTAAATGTAAATTCTTTTGTTTGCTGAAATATTATTCAAGCTGTTCTCAGAGAAAAGCCTTTTTGTCCTGCCACATGGGATATTAGATGTATTTACCACTGCATTAATAAGACAGATATCCCTCTGTATGAGATTACCATTTCTAATATTCTGATTGCTTCTTTTGAGGCACATATGTTAATGTGTACACAGAGATGGTTTATTTTTAATTGCTTTCCATTATATCATTAGCATGGACCTTTAAGTTTCATCTGTTCATCTGGGATTCAAAATCCTGAGAGAGAATGAACATTAAAGAACACATTAGAAGTTATGTTACTTAATAGTATGGGACTAGCACAGTGGGGGGATTCAAATTTTTTTTACTACCAGTTCTTTGGCTGTGGCTATGTGGGCCTGGTGGGCTTTGTGGATGTGGCAGGGGAAGGATACTGCAAAACCCACATTCCCTCCCCACTCCTGGGGGAAGTTTACTGAAAAATCCCCATTCCCTCCCTACCCCACTAACCTGCTTTCCAGCTGTTCAGGGCAACAAAAAAAAATCTGCCGGGTAGGCAGCAGGGGCGGGGCCAGCCTATTTGCCAGCCAAGGTGGCGCAGTGGTTAGAGTGCTGTACTGCAGCCACTTCAGCTGACTGCTATCTGCAGTTCGGCGGTTCAAATCTCACTGGCTCAAGGTTGACTCAGCCTTCCATCCTTCCGAGGTGGGTGAAATGAGGACCCAGACTGTGGGGGCGATATGCTGACTCTGTAAACCGCTTAGAGAGGGCTGAAAGCCCTATGAAGCGGTATATAAGTCTAACTGCTATTGCTATTCTCTGAATTACTAAAAATTTCCACTACCGGTTCTCCAGAACCTGTCAGAACTGGCTGAATACCACCTCTTGTTCTACTCTGTGCTGACTTCCAGCTTCCTTGAAATTAGATGTCAAAGCACAAATCCCCCAGATCTGTCTGGTCGCTGGGGGAAAAAAATATGACACCTGCAGTTTATCTTTTGTTTTCTATCCCAAAGCACTTAAATAGCAAAATAATAATAATAATAATGACAAGACTGATGAAAAGGATACCCTGGCCCAGCATTTTGGAACTTGACGGAACATGGGAAGGTTGCTTTTAAGTGATATTTGATTACAGCTTGTGAAGGTTATGCTTACGAATGTCTTATCAAACAAATCAGAAGTTGAAAAAGAGAAACTCAGTGGGGAAAAAAGAGAGAAATGTAAGGTAGTATGATCATACATACTGTATCTCTTAGAGAAATAAGAGTTGGATAGAATATGTGTCTGTATCTCTAACAGTGTGCTGTTGAATTGCTAATTTCAGTGAAAATTACATTAAGATATGGTTAAATTATTATGAATGCTTTTCAATACTTTATCTGAAAAGAATCTAAATGTTTTTTGCCACATTTGGAAGTCTCTATTTTTCCTTTCTTTTGACAGATTACCTATCATCCCATAAAATATGGTGTAACCCCAGGCTTCTCCAAATCCTAGTAAATGACATCTTATCATTGGTCAGCTATAATGACCAATCAGAATACTGGGACACTGGGTGCAGCAATAACTGAAATTCTACAGATGCCCCATACCTGAATGTTAGCATGACTTGGCAGCATCAAAAGAATTTTTTTTAAAAAAATCCACATATCCTTGTTGTGCCACACATTGTAGACTGGAAAAGAGAAAGAAACATACTATAAAAAGAAATTATGCTACCTTATATACAGAGGAGATGGAGAAATACATACAATGCCATTGTAATCTCTAAGGGATTAGTTGGTCTCTAGAGACTAACTTGATTCTGCATCTAATAACGGCAGCAAGACTGTTGGTGGCGCAATACTGGAAGAAGGAAGATTTGCCTACTATTCAAGAATGGACATTGAAAGTTACAAACTTAGCCGAGATGGCTAAAATATCAGCATATCTTAAAGATCACTCAAATGAGAGATATAAACGAGACTGGAAAAAATGGATTGACTATATACAAAATAAATATGGGACCAAGAAATTCCAGTTAGCCTATGCTTAAGATCAGAAATGATTTAAATTGTTTAAAGTTGGTTCAGCAAGAAGAAGCTAAGGTCAATGTAGAATGTTATTAATTTTTTTTATTTCTTTTTTTTCTCAATAGATTTTAGACTGTGTTTGTTAGAAATCCATACCGTGTACGGGTTCTGGGAAGTCGGGGGGGGGGAGGTGGAAGGGAGTTGGGGGAGAGGGTGGAGGGAGGGAGAGGTATATATTAGGCTAGACAAGAATTTGGTGGTAAACTAGAATTATTTTGACATACAAAAAATTGTACTTCGATGTTTTACTGATTGAGGAATGATGAAATGTTTGCCTTAAAAGAAATAAAACTTTTGAAATCTAAGGGATTAGTTGGTAGGCTGAGAAAGCACCAGGCCTATAGGCAAAGCTTAAAACCCTTGGACTGGCATGTTAAATCAAGTTGAAAACATTCCATTCCCATGATGATCATCCCTTTTATATGACTGTCATTCTGCTCCCTGATCATTCTTCCTCTAAGGAGTCTTCAACACATTCCTAGACTTGCCATCTCAGCTCCAGGGCCCATCACTTTATTCTCAGGCTTTTCTCAGTCCCAGGTACCATATTCCTCTGCTCTAAAAGAGGCACTTTTGCCACTTAAATTGTTCCTGAGCATCACAGATTTCTCCTGAGCTTAACAGAACACACCTGTCACGTTAACATAGGTTAAAAAAAAACATCTAAGTATTATTTTTAAAAAATAAGTCACAACGACTGAGATAAAATATAGTTGTTCTCCCTGCCTAACCCAAATATATTTCAAAAGGCTTTTGACAATACAAATAGTGAAATGAACCAATGATGTTGAACCTCAGCTAAGCTTTGTTAGCAAGCAAAGAAGCAAGAAATCCCATCAAAAGTTTATTTATTTATTATTTATTTTATTTATTTTGTCAAGCATATATAGTATATAAGATAAAATAAAAGTATATACATGATTTTGAATACATGAAAAAGATACATTAGGACAGGGATGGTAGGCACGTTGGTGCGCTTATGCACGCCCCTTACAAACCTCTTAGGAATGGGGTGAGGTCAACAGTAGCCAGTCTAAGGTTAAAGTTTTGGGGGTTAGGGGGGGGAAAACCACAGAGTCAGGTAGTGCATTCCAGGCATTGATCACTCTGTTGCTGAAGTCATATTTTCTGCAATCGAGTTTGAAGCGGTTCACCCTAAGTTTGTATCTGTTGTTTGCTTGTGTATTGTTGTGGTTGAAGCTGAAGTAGTCATTGACAGGTAGGACATTGTAGCAGATAATTTTATGCACTACACTTATGTCTGATACGCAGTGCGGCTTCCAGACAGATGAGCTGTATTCAAAAATTGGTCTAGCAAATGTTTTGTATGCTCTAGTTAGTAGTAAAATATTACAATATTATTGTACTGACAAGTACAATATTACCAGAGAAGAAACTATGGAAGATTAGGTTAACAACTCTTAAAGCCTTTTTGGCAATGTTGTTACAGTTGCCTCTGGCACTTAGATCTTTAGCAATGAGTACTCCAAGGTCCTTGACAGAGTGCGGGTCGTTTACAAGATCATGTCCATCTAGCTTGTATTTTATGTTCTGATTTTTTTTTTGCCAATGTGTAAGACAGAGCATTTGTTGGTTGAAATTTGAAATTGCCATTTGTTTGACCAATCTGACACATACTCAAGGTCTTTTTGAAGGATGGTAGCATTGCATGTGTTGTTGAATAGTTTTACATCATCAGAGAAAAGAACACAGTTGCTTTTAATATGATTTTAATATGAATTAATATTAAATATGAATTAATATTAAATCACATTTAATATGATTTTAATATGAATTAAGTTGAAGTTATATATTACATTTAGTAAGAAATGTATTTCTTACTAAGAATGTATTTCCCTTCTACTTCAACATCTATATGAATTGTCCTCAACCTTTCTGCTCGTATACTGCCAAATTCCAAAATTAATCTGTTGACTTATTCTCTAAATATCTGCTCTTTCCTATTTCTAGTTATGCTATGGTGAGATTCATCTGTCTTGCCCTTTGCAAAAGGTCTTAACTTATCAGGCTGTGATAAAATGAACAATATTGACATGGGACTCGACCAAATAAGTAACCATGATTCAGATTTACAGTCCAATTGCAAAGAAAAGCTGTGTTTAAAACAAAGAACAATCTAGACTTGTTGAGAGTCGGTCAGCTTACAAGTTTCATAGATTATTAAATTATTATGATTGTTATGAAGTTGCCATGTGGATAAGAGCACAATAATATAAAATAGAAATTATTTAGATTTGCACTGAGAAAAAAAAGTTTCCTTTTGCAAAAAAAAAGACAAGAAATGTCAGAGAAAGCAGACAGATATCATTTTTATACAAAGAGACTGATTAATATATTCTTAGAATTTACATGACCATACTTACTGTGGAATCTCTACTCATTAAAAAAGAGTAATACTACCACAGATCAAAGACTGTATACTGAAATTCAGAAGCAGAAATTTATTTCCTTCGCAGTCACTAAGAAAAAAAATCATAACTAGGCAATAACAAAGCCACAAAACTATTTTCCTCTGTTCCTTATCTACCTTGACCTACCCACTCCTTTTGTCATGACAGATGTTGCCTGAAAAGCCTGTCCTATTATTTTTGTACTGAAAAGCTGTTCTATCCTGCAAAAGGATTTATAGATTCAAGAGTCACTCTGTGCTCATATTCTGTGATTAAATCAAATGTCATGTGAGTGTTAAAAGAATCAATCAAAAGGTACAGTGATACAGGGACATCTCAGCATTACACAAAGGAAAAACATTTGCTGGAAAAAACAGGAATCACATCTAGAAGCTTGGCTTCCTGAAATAAAGTTACATGTCATATATGCAAGATTTATAACTCGCTTCTTGCTAACACTGCCAGTACTCCACATTTAACTTGCCCTGTTCAAGAAAATTACCCATCTTACAGTTCCAAATGACCAGCTTCTGGTCATAGAATTATGCCAATGTAGTAGTTGTCCCTCAAGGTGTGTTTAAGGCTTTGTAAAGATACTATCTGTTCTGCCCTGTGAACAGGAGAGGTAACAGAATGGAGGTGAGTTGGAGAGAATAAGAGTTGGCTGCATGCATAACATAAAATGTGTACTTGTTAAAACTTGTTGCTATTTGGAAGGAGATAGGCGAATGGATTTCTATGTAACCCTGCCTCGGGGTGTTACCTTCATTAAAAATGTATGTCCAAAATGATCAAGGTTACATTTTTGAACATGAGGAATATTTAGCTTTTAATAATGGTCAGGAAGGATTTGAGTCTGTAACATTTTGGATGCAGATGATATCAAAATGCATACCTGTAGCCGTAAGAGGAAGAAAAGAATCTCACTAAGTAAACCTGAACTAAAATGAGAGAGAGAGTCCAGCTCTTTAAACTTCATCCCACTGATTTTGATATATTCCTGTTCCTGAATTTGTTTTTTGTTGTTATTTTTGTTTTGGCTTTGTAAATATGATCTTGAATAAGTACAAGTAGTCCTCGAGTTACAACCACAACTGACCCCAAATTTTATGTTGCTAAGTGAAGCATCTGTTAAGCGAGTTTGTCCCATTTTATGACTTTTCTTGCCACTGTTGTTAAGTGAATAATTGCATTTGTTAAGTTAGTAGCATGCTTGTTAAGTGAATCTGGGTTTCCCCATTGACTTTGTTTGCCAAAAGATCACAAAAGCTGATCACATGACCCTGGGACACTGCAACACCAAGCTTCTGAATTTTGATCATGTGACCATGTTCTGACCCCCCCCCCCACTTTGCTCGTTCAAAAACGACAGCCACACACACAGCTTGCAAAAGGAAGGTCTTTATCAGTCCCGGCTCAAGCTGGCTGCAAGCCCAAAAGAAACATAGATAAACGGCTCTTACAAAAAGTCTTCACTCAAACTAAATACCAAACAGAGTTACATGAATCCAGACACTTAGCTACAGGCTTCTCTCAAGGGTTACACACGAACGGAGAACGACGAACGTTGACTTCTGCAACTAAGGCGTGGCACCATCAGTCTTTTATCCACAGGAGGAGAGCCTTAACGAGCCCCAGCGGCTTGTTATCTTCTCCCGGGAGCATCCTGAAACCATTCACTGATAGCAGCTCCAAAGGCCCCTATCGAGCCACAACAGACCATGGGAATGCTGCAATGGTTGTAAGTATGAAAAATGGTCATAAGTTACTTTTTTTCTTGGCGCCATTAACTTTCAACTGTCATTAAATGAACTGTTGTAAGCTAAGGACTACCTGTACCTCCTTATGAATTGTGATGTTTTGCTTGTATGATTTCAATACCATATAAGCACTCTTTCTGATACATATTGTGCCTATAATGCAGTATAAGGCAGTGTTTCTCAACCTTGGCAACTTGAAGACGTCCGGACTTCAACTCCCAGAATTCCCCAGCCAGCATTCGCTGGCTGGGGAATTCTGGAAGTTGAAGTCCGGATGTCTTCAAGTTGCCAAGGTTGAGAAACACTGGTATAAGGTATCCTTTGTTATCTCTAGCAATAGAAGTAGCATTTAGACTTATATACCACTTCACAATGCTTTTACAGCCATCTTTAAGCGGTTTACGGAGTTAGCATATTGCCCCTCAACAATCCGTGTCTCTTCTTTTTATCGACCTCAGAAGGATGGAAGGCTCTTCAGCCAATGAGATTTGAGCTGCCAAACTGTTGGCAGTCAGCAGTCAGCAGAAGTAGCATGCAGTACTGCATTCTAACCACTGCGCCACCATGGCCCTAGATATTGTTGTTTCTGTTTTAACTGCCTTAAATCCCATGAAAATGAGCAGTGTATAAAACCATGTAATAAAGATAAAAAATAAACAAACCAAGACACGTTGTCACGTTTAGATTAAAAACAATCAGTTAGTAAAGGCTGAGTCAACATTGAGCAGGTCAGATTTGAACTCCTGGCAGTGAGCTTAATTAGCCTGCAATACTGTATTCTAACCACTGTGCCACCACAGCTCCTAATGCACTATTTATTTTCCTTTGCATGGAATGGTGACCAAAGGGGATTCTTGGTAGTCCTGGTGCTGTGGCAGCTTTGAAAGATCATAGTAAGTGACGGTAATGATACTAATTAGTCATTTAGCGATAGCATTTAGCTTATATATTGCCCCATAACGCTTTATAGTGCACGTTTACAGTATAGTAGCATTGTTTGCCTATTACCCCCAACAATCAGCCTCCTCATTTTGTTGACCTCAGAAGGATGGAAGGCTGAGTCAACCTTGAGCCTCATCAGGATCGAACTCCAGGCTGTGAGCAGTTTGCCTGCAATACTGTGCTTTAACCACTACACCACCACCTGTATGTCTATTAAATTGATTAACTCATAATAGTTCATCCCTATTCTCAGCAATTCAAACCAACAGGTGACATACTGTACAAATAAATGAACAAATGTGAAGGAATAGAAAGCAATGGGAGCAAAAATAAGGCATAGCAAGCTTACAAATATAAAAGTTAGGTTTCAGTTGTTTAATAGGGATTGGAGAAGGGACATAGCCTTAAAACCATGCTAGGTAGAAATCCCTTAAGAAAGTAACCATCAGTATAGGAAACAGGACTCAATGGCTGCCTCTGTTCATTGGCGGATAGTGGGGAATTAGGAGTTGGATAATAATGGTACCAGTCATTGGTGGCTAGCTGGCCCCCAAGAACATTATCGTCTCGCCACTGCAATCTTAATAAATGACTTCTAAAGAATGCGAAGTGGCAGGGCGGCTTTCTTATTCCCTGAGTAGAGCGTGAAAGCTCTGGTGACAGAGCGAGGAGCACTAGACTCCCCCAAACACTCAATGTCACAGGCCAACAGGCTAATCCTGCTCCACTGTCACAGCCCCTGGCAGCGAGGGCCCAAGCCCTTTGCTGTAACAGCCAGCGTCTCAACCGGTTCATCCGGAAGTCTGCTGGCTGAAAAAGAAAATTAAATAATACTGTAGCTCACTATTGGTGATAGATAGATATTCCAGCAATGGAGGATTTTTGACACGTACGTCCTCACTGAGGGACTGAGTGAAAAGCTGGGATGCCCTAGCAACAGGGGAGTGTCCTAACAGCTTTGACAGACCAATCAGCAAGCAGACGAGGTCAACTCATTCCTGGATGCTATCTCCACCTAGATGGAGAAACACTGACTCCCCTTCCCTCCAATCCTGAGGTCAGTTTTGTTATTCTGATGTGAACCTTAATTTACCCAATCAAAACTATTATTTTTATGATTGTGCTTTTAACACATAATAAGTGTTGTAATAGTGTTATAGACTCCGATGGCTTAGCGGTTAAAGATGCTGAGTTTGTCAGCAGGAAAGCTGACAGCCTGGATTGGAGACTTAAGTGCCATGTAATAGGGTATGTTGCCATTCTTTGCCCCAGCTCCTGCCTGCCTAGAAGTTCAAAAGCATGAAAATGCAGGTAGATAAATAGGTACTACTTCAGCAGTAGTAAATAACAGCAGTCCATGCGTGTCGGCATTGTAGTCATACTGGCTACATGGCCATGGAAATATTTTTGGACATTGCTAGCTCTCTTGGCAAAGAAACGGAAATGAGCACCACCCACTAGAGTCAGATACAACTGGACAGGGTGTCACGGCTCCTTCACTTAATAACCACGAAAGAAACCACTCGACTCCATTTTAGCAATAGCAGTAGACTTATATACCGCTTCATAGGCCTTCAGGCCTCTCTAAGCGGTTTACAGAGAGTCAGCATATTGCCCCCAACAATCTGGGTCCTCATTTTACCCACCTCGGAAGGATGGAAGGCTGAGTCAACCCTGAGCCGGTGAGATTTGAACCGCTGACCTGCTGATCTAGCAGTAGCCTGCAGTGCTGCATTTAACCACTGCGCCACCTTGCAGAATTAAGTGTACTTTTACTGGTTGTAAGTAATGAGAAGCTAAGCAAAGCTGGATCTGAGCAAAAGAGCGCGAAAGCAATAAATATCAATACATGATTCATTCCCCTCCCCATGGTACCCCAGTCCATAGTCCAATTGTATATCACCACCGCTGTCAGGTGGGAGACATCTTCAAAAATCATCATCAGGTTGGAATGCTGGACAGTTGGCCTTGGCGGGATGCTCCCCTCCTTCCACATGTGCAAACGAATGGTGTGAACAACCCCCATTTAACAGTCCTCCTGTACAGACTACTTCCCCCACCCAAATACCATGCCCTCCCTCCAGGGGTGGGTTTCAACCGGTTCGCGGCAGTCCCTGCGAACCGGTTGGTCGGCGAACCCAGAAGTAAGTAACTTCCGGGAACGGCGAAGGGCCCACCCGCCCGCCCGCGGTCCTTACCCGGTTTTGACGAGTTCTGCGCTTCCACGCATGCGCAGGACGCATACAGCGCCTGCGCAATCCTCCAGGAGCAGCTGGAGCATCGCACAGATGCTAGTACGCATGCGTGCACTGCGCATGTGCACAAGGACGCCGCCGGCCCCGTTCCAACGGAACCGGTTGGAATGAGGCGAGAAACCCACCCCTGCCTCCCTCCCCGTTTCATGGCAGCCGAAAAGCAAGCAGCAAAGCAGAAGCTGACACAGGGGAAGCCGTAACCTTTACCTTAGTTCATATGTCTTTATCACTTGGTAGAAAATATGAACTGAAGGAGTTAAATCTTGCAGTGGAGTAGGCAAAATCTGAACTCCACTAGAATTAAAGATTTAATTTGACCTCCTAGATCTCCTTGAAAATAGGCAGAAGAGAATGCAAGCCAGAACTATTCCTGAAGAATCATAAAACTATTGGTAAAACAAAAGTCATCTCTAAATTCAACCTCCATTGAAAAGTAGGGCCAGGGGGGAGAGAGGAAATTCACCAAGTGTTTATGTCATACTTACTTTGATGATCAGTGGACTAGATGATAGCATTTCTCAATATTACAGCAGAGGTTATCAAGATAAATGAACTGAAAATTGTTCCTGAAATAAACTGGAGGTCATTAATCACAAAGAAAGCTTAAAAGAGTTTATCTGGAATAAACAAATATTAATGGGTTTTTATCTGAATTGAAGCTATGAATATTTTCATGTTGTGTTTGTCTACTACTTGTTTTACCAATTTTAGTAGAGGGACCCTCCTTTTCTTGCTCAAACTATGTTAGAAATCTAGACATCTAACAGCTAGTCCACTAAATGATAGAATACTTGAGTATAGCAATTGATTAAGCCTTGTATGACATAGGATGAAGAAGTTTACAATGCCTTAATTCTCCACTCACAGCATGGAGATGGTGAGAAAATTATATTTTCCTTAATTCAATAGTGCTTTTGTGACATGTCAGAGAATTTCACAGGCCTCTTATAGCTTCAGTGTGAGAGAGTAGAGAAATAACTACAGAAAGGAACAATTTTCTTACACTGTGAATTTATTTTTTAAGAAGGGATCTGACGATAGAACATGTTTTTGAAAAAAGCTATAAATATTTGACAGTGCTACCATTATTCAGACATGTATATTGTCTCTGCAGAAGAGCTTGACAATTTTCATTGTAGGTCAAAATCCTGGATACCAATTGCTTCCCTTATACAATTTCTGTTCTCTTTGAGGCCATGGACTTGTGTTCACACCACAACGTACTGTCACGGAAAAGTTTTAAAAACCCATCAAGCAATTCTCAAACCCCCTGTTCAACTTAGTTCATTTCAATCACTTAAAAAAATAAATGGGAAATAAATATATGGAATTGAAGATTTACAACATATGACTCAGGACATTCAAAACAGGGTAGGGGATATCTCATTGGGAACATTTCTTATAATCCAGTTGCTTGGCCATATGATCAGTAACTGTGCCCACCAGATGAAAGATGGGTAGATGCAAATTTAGAAATTAATACATAAAGAAAAACAAGATATACCATACTGCATTGGCAAAGCATCATATCCGATGGTCTATGTATCCTGGTAGTATAATACCATACCTGTTCTGACTCCCTTCTCCGTCCAGTAACGAATGCCGAGATAAGCTTAACTGGAATGTCACAGCACTTTATTAGCAAGAAACCAAAACCTCGGTGGCTGAAAGCCAAGCATAACAAACAAATAAGAACCTTGGCAGCAACTCAGACTTCGACAGGTAACAGCTTCTCCAGCGTTAGGAATGACGTAGAATCCTGCAAAACCAGGCTCCTCCCAGTCTCTCTTTAAATACTATCTTGAGAGGAGCCTAATTACAATCACCTGGGTCCAGTTATCTTTGGTAATTGTGTAGCTGCTCTCTACATCGATCCTCCTGGCGTTGCCGGGCATCCAGGAACAACTCCCTTGGCTCCTCCCCACTGCTCCAATGCTCAGGCGCCTCCTGGTGGCCAACCAGCCTCTCTGCGCCCTGCTTGGAGTCGGAATCCTGTCGAGGGTCCGCCACATCCTCCAGAGCCGACTCATAGGGCCCCTCGCTGTTGGAGTCTGGTGGTAGCTCCAACGGCTCCTGCTGGGCCACAACACATACCTATAAGCGACTCTAAAGCCCATACCTTCTCTTATGAGTCTTGGACCATACTGCCTTGAAACAGAGGATGTTTGAAACAGATATCAAACTACAATCCTCAGAAAAGCATTATCTTATGTAAATCATATATTTGGCCATCCCATATCCCATGGGAATGTGCTATACAGGATATTGATAATTAGCACCAGTATTACCATCATCTGCTTATATAACCATCCATTTATATTCTGTACACTGAAGCAGGGGAAAAAGCAGAATTTAAGCCCGCCTATTGTAATTCATCTGTATTTTATTATATTCACCAACTTTACTCCAGGTGGTTTACAGTATTATTTGATCAGCTAAAGGACCATTGCTTATAATGTCTGGTAATTCCTGCACCCGAGGAACTAAATATTTTAATGATGATACATATGTATAATATTCCTTCCTGCCCATGCGTAACCTCTCTATATCAAAAAAATAATTAAATGTCATGTATTACTTTGTAGTGTCTCTCCTCTTCACTTCTCTAATCTGGAATTCATTTTTGAATTTTTGCCTCACCATAACTACAGACAATTTACTCCTTTGAGTCATCAGAATCTCTTTCCTGACAATTTAAGAATGCTCTCAGATTTGCCTATTTTAATAATTTATACTTTCAGAACCTTGTAAGAGCATGGTAGGAAAAAACAACAACAACACTCTGCAGCATTCTGATTTGAGTTCAGTATAACTACAAACATCCAAAACTGACCAACAAAAACACCCACACACAAAACACCAATCTTTTGTGGTTCTCTCCCCCCCCCCTCCCCCCAAAACCCACCTATCCTTCATGGTTCTCCTGCATATGATACGTATATAATGCATTAGTTGATCCATTTGGAGCCAAATTAGGCCATGCTATACAGTATTGTGTGATCCAAACAGGAAAGGCAAAAATAAGCTGGTAGCCTGTTTCTATAGCTGGCAAGTGGAAGACAGAGGTGGAGGCACTTATCCAAAATGTATTGTCCCGGCAGCAAATTTCTCAGATTGAGAGCTAGTCTCAGAGGTTTTAGTTTCAGTAATCAGATTAAGAGCCGAGGTGGCGCAGTGGTTAGGGTGCACTACTGCAGGCCACTTCAGCTGACTGTTATCTGCAGTTCAGCGGTTCTAATCTCACCGGCTCAAGGTTGACTCAGCCTTCCATCCTTCCGAGGTGGGTGAAATGAGGACCCAGACTGTGGGGGCGATATGCTGACTCTGTAAACCGCTTAGAGAGGGCTGAAAGCGGTATATAAGTCTAACTGCTATTGCTATTGCTATTACAGTAGCTTCACAGGCCACCAGGTCCTGAATGTGGTACTGGTAGCCAATCAAAAATCTGGGGGCCATATTTCTTCACGCGTATTCCTCCTAATGACCGCTCATCTGTAGATAACACATTTTTTGCTGCCAACAATGGACACCTGGCCAAAGAAGACAAATGAGGGAGATTAGATCATTTAGTCCCTTAATGTTAATGATTGCAGAAGGAAGCGATCCATTTCTCCTGGCCAGAGAGCCCTATGGCTTGACTAGTTTCTCTCTTTGTAGCTATACATGGCATCCAACTTTCTGACTACTTACATTTACACAGAGGAAGGCCCCCTTGCGTACGTAGAGGAACTTGATTCTTCTAGTTCACCAAAAGGTCTTTCTATGGTTCAAGATTATGCTATATCCAAGAGCATGGGAATTGCACATAATGTGCGAGGCTGGATGACTTCAGACTCGATATACTGTATACCCCTCTGGTAATATCTGCAGTAAGGCTGGGCATATTTGATTCCCTCCAAACAAAACCAAGCTTGACAACCTTGAGAATTTGCCTTTTTTATCATCAGGGAAAACAAAACAAGACAAAGATGTTTTCTGAGATTGTGATGGTCCACATAAGAATGGTTCCACCACAATACCGCGAAGCCCTTATCTGCGGAGACATAAGCGCGAAGGGCTAATCTGCGCCGTTCGAACCGCTAAGGAAAAACGTGACCCTACCGCGATGACATAATCGTGGAGGGCAAATCTGCGCCTTCCGAAGCACTCAGTACCCTAAACCTAACCCTAACCCTAACCCTAGCCCTAAACCTAACCCTAAACCTAACCCTAAACCTAGCCCTAAACCTAATCCTAAACCTAACCCTAAATCTAACCCTAAACCTAACCCTAAACCTAACCCTAAACCTAGCCCTAAACCTAACCCTAAACCTAACCCTAAACCTAGCCCTAACCCTAACCCTAAACCTAACCCTAAACCTAACCCTAAACCTAGCCCTAAACCTAGCCCTAACCCTAATCCTAAACCTAGCCCTAAACCTAACCCTAAACCTAACCCTAAACCTAGCCCTAAACCTAATCCTAAACCTAACCCTAAACCTAACCCTAAACCTAACCCTAAACCTAACCCTAAACCTAGCCCTAAACCTAACCCTAACCCTAAACCTAACCCTAAACCTAACCCTAAACCTAACCCTAAACCTAGCCCTAAACCTAACCCTTAACCTAACCCTAACCCTAGCCCTAAACCTAACCCTAACCCTAGCCCTAAACCTAACCCTAAACCTAACCCTAAACCTAACCCCTAAACCTAATCCTAACCCTTACCTTAATTTAAATCGGCTTTCTGCCGCGGCGCCGTTTTAAAGCGCCCTTCTGTTGCCGCGCTGTTGTCGCGGCGGTGATGATGCGCGGTGATGACGTCGCGGCTTTAGCGACGTGATTTTATCACCGCTATTTTGACGAGCGCGGTTTTGTCGTGCCACGCATAAGAATAACAGCTTCTGCTGATTGTCTGAGCCACAGGTAGTTCAGGTTTATACACTGAAGGAAATTACTCCCTATGACGCACTGTCTTTCACGCAAACTGAAGATTTAAATGAAGAAACAAAGTTGGTGGGAAGATTCAGGAATGCACATGAACATGGATTAACTATGAAAACAAGCAGTAATGTCTAATGTTAGGCCCCTAATTGCCCAGACACATTAATATACTTTTCATGATAGTTTTTTCTTAAGGCCAAAGTGCCACTTCTTATTTATGTATCTATTTATCAAATTTATATAGCCTCCCCATCTCACACACAGAGATTCTTCTTCCTTGTCATCTCTCCCAACAACCAGTATCAATTTGCAGTGTATGTGCATGTCTTACGTATCTGTTCCAGAGAGTCTATTGCTATATGTAGCTTTCAGTATTTGCTCTGATTTGATTTTTTTTTTTTAAAGCAGCATACATTTTTCCCATTTGTATGTTTTGTGTAGTTTCAGCCCAAGATCCAATTCTTACTCAGCAGATAAAACTCTGATGGTTCCTTTTGCTAAGTATTTTCCCTGACAAAGGAGGCCATTTGTTTTTAAAACAAGGGGGGGGGGAAGAAAGGAATGTTGTTCCATTTATTTCTGATTCTTTTGTATGAGAGAAGGGGGGAAAAATAAAAATAAGAAACAGTGCTGATTGGAAGGGGGGGAAATGTCATTTCTGGCTTGGAGGGCAGACCATGCTGCACTTAATCCTTTAAAAAAGTTGTGATCTTTCTAAACTCGTATTTGCTTTGAGGAGGAGCATACTAGGCCAGTGATGGCTAAACTTTTTGTCGTCACGTACCGAAAGCAATGCATGCGCGACCCTGAGCACCCCACCCCTTGTGCATGCACTCCACCCGTGCTCCCCCTGCCCGCACATGCTTGTGCGTGCGACCTCCTCCCACACACTCCGTTTTGCACCTAGCAGGCCTCCCTGCAGCCTTCTGGGACCAAAAACGGACTGTGTGGGGGGGTGCGCTCCCCTGCGCACATGCACACATGTCCCCTGTGCATGGAGGTTTGACCCTCGCTCCCTCGCATGGGCGCACATCTCCTGCATGTGACCCGTCCCCCGCACATGTGCAGCAGAGACCCAAAAGTCAGCTGGCTGGTGGGAAGCGCGCACGCATGCGCAGTTCAGCTGAGCTGGGTAACGGCTCACGTGCCCGCAGAGAGGGCTCTATGTGCCACCTGTGGCACACATGCTATAGGTTCGCCATCATAGTACTAGGCCAATGTGTGTTTTTTACTTTCAATCAGCATTTGCTTTTCGATTTTGAATCACTTTTTCTCCCCCCCCCCTCCAACTTGTTTCTAGCATTATTATTTTCATACTCACAGGGGTAGAATGAAACTGACAAGAAACAAGTACGGCATAACAAACTGATAGAGAATGTAGCCCACAAAATTCCCAGAGGAGAGAGCCAGAACATATGCTTAAAATGACAAGAAGTTTGAGGATGCCTTCAAAAAAATATAAAATAGGAAACTCTGTCTAAAATCGAATCAGTTTTCAGGTTCAAGAAAAAAACATCTGGAAAGATCATATTGCCAGAAGGCAAAGTAGCAGCAATGCTTTGGGCATTGTAGAAAGTCAGCACCCACCCACTCTCCTAGGGAATGAAATATTTTGGGGAATATTAAAAAGGCAGGATAGAATATTTCTCCTAAAGGAGAAATGAAAAAAAAAATCTTAAGGGAGCAGAAACCAGCACCAATTTCCCTGCCCAAGCAGACACTGAGTTGGCCAGCTTTTAAAAATGCAGTTTTGGTAATCTATTCAGAAAGACTGGGCTAGACAGAAACTCCTGATAAGCAATTAAGTTGACAAGATTAACTCAGACAAACACCTAGGATTTGCATTTCTCTTTCTGCCTATAGAGCCAGTCATGATCCCATAGGAATCTGACAACAGGCATTAGAATATTAAAGGACATGTTCTTGCACAGGCACAGGAACAGGAAGCTCAAATACAAAGCCCAAAGAAGGTATAAAAACCCACCCACTCTCAACTCCATTTGGTCAGAACTTGATGCTGTGTGTGTATTGGTTCTGTTCACCAATAAACAGAATCTTCCTTTCCAATCAGCCTCCATTTTATTCCTGGCTTGGAACTGGAACTGGATATTTCTTCCAACAGCATTAAAAGAAATTTTAACCCAATACAATTGGCCTTTATGCCAGGGGATGATCATGCTGCAGCTTGAGAAGTTACAAGTCTTTTAGCATCTTTGGGATGGTTAGGGTTAGGGTCAAGGAATCCCTTTAGGAGTCCATGTCTGCCTATGTGCCTGCCCTCACAGCTGACATTTTGACTTCTGTACTGAATAGATGTGAGGTTGCTGGACTTTGCAACCTTTGAAGAAATCATTATTTTGAGAACTCTGGTCTTTAGAAACTCAGCTGCTGTTGCAACGCTGGTGAATTGTGGGAAGAAAATAGATTTTTTTCCCCCCCTCTTCAATCTTACGTTTGCACAAGCCCGTACCAATAGACAGGGCAAGCAGGTTGTTCACCCTTGATTTAAATTTTCTTTAAAAAAAGTTATAATTCTCAAGCCTATTAATTTTTTCCAGAGTGCAGCAGTGTGGCCAAGTTTAAAAAAAAAAAATAATATTATTTTCTATGATTTATGGGAGCATTTGATTAAAAGTCCTTCAGGAGATAATTAAGAAAATCTAACCCGGAGAGCATTTAAGATGGAATTAGAAATGTGGAGATTATAGAGAAGAAATGTAGATAAGTTGTTCACCTTATAGAACTTTGGACAGGGCTGTTTTGATGCTAACATGGATTTATTAGCAGATTTTTTTATTATGTTTTCCCTTTTACAACACCTTACAGTCATTACATCAACATTGTTATGTCATCATACCTGTACATGTATATAATATTTCACTTCTATATTTACACACCTTTATACACAGTTCTATATATATTTATATATATAGTTTTTTGGCTTAATTAATTTTATTCTTGTTTTGCAACCATTTGTACCAATTGTTCCAAATTTCATAATATTCCGACTCTTCATCTTTTAATTTCAGTGTTAATTTGTCCATCTCTGCACAATCCAAAGTTTTTTTTTATCACTAATTCGTCCGAGGGGGTATTATTTTGTTTCCAGCAAATGCTATTCTAGCTGCAGTTAGCAGATGTGTTAATATGTACTTAATTTTCTTTGTATATTTCCCCTTTGATTATTCCAAGTAGAAAGATTTCGGGTTTGTATTTTATCTGTTCTCCTGTAATTTCTTGCACCCATTTCCAAATTTTTGTCCAATATTTTTGTGTTTCCGGGCAGGTCCACCATATGTGATAGTAAGTCCCTTGTACTTTTTTACACTTCCAACAGGTCGGCTTCATGTTTGGGTACATTTTAGCCAATCTTGTTGGTGATAAATGCCAACGATAAAACATTTTGTATATATTTTCTTTAAGTGCTGCTGATCGTGTTAATTTATAATTTGTGTTCCAAATTCTTTCCCAATCCACTCTGAACTTTGGACAGGGCTGTTTGGATTGGGCTAACATGGATTTAAATGTGCACCAGGAAAAGGCCTTCATGTTCCTAGATTGCTGCAAGCATCTTTCCCTTAATACCAACATAGCTGTTCTTTTTATATTTAGTTTATTCAGTGACTGAATGGGGCATGGATGCTCAGTGGCAGAGTTTTTTTCATTCTTGCAACATGTTTGGCACCAGAGTTCAAAACAGAGGATCAGAAGCTTCGAGTGGAACTTGTCACCCTAGCATGAAAATATACTGTTGTTAATGAAAACAACAGATGTCCTGGACTCTGAACTGCTAGCTTCAATTCAAATATAATGTTCTATAGGCCAAGCAAGGATCAAATGATCTGTGCAGTCACTTTATAAGGATTTACCTAATCACAAATATTGATCTCTTTTTCCTACAGCTGAAGAGAGATCTCAGAGGCATACAATTTACTTGAGGGGTTTCCCATACAGAGGATATTTTGAGGACATCCTGAATTTCTGACATTTATAATACCGTCACTGTGTTTATCTGTTTGCCTATTTCAGTGGTGGGTTTCAAAAATTGTTCGAACCTACTCTGTGGGTGTGGCCTCCTTTGTGGGAGTGGCTTGCCACCCATGTGACCAGATATGAAGATGCTGACGACACTTGTCAGAACCACCTTAAATTACCTCACACACAGCACTGGCATGCATAAGAATATGATGTAAACTTGTTTTTTAAAAGGCATCTTTGGTTTGCGTTAAAACAACTTCAACACACGCAATGTTCTGATGGCACCACAAACGCAGTAGTCATCCTTATCTGTCACAGAGGCACTGAGTTTTATAAATATGAGCATGATAGTGTAGAATAATCATATCCAAGGACCAGTGATGGGTTTCAAAAATTTTTGGAACCTCTTCTGTAGGTGTGGCCTGCTTTCCAGGTCCACTGGTGGAACCTCTTCTAACCGGTTCGATAGATTTGACAAACCGGTTCTACCGAATAGGTGCAAACTTGTAGGAACCCACCTCTGGCCTATTTGTACCCTCAAGTTAGCCCAGATGATGCATTATACTAAAACCATTTTTTAACCAAGATACCTAAAATCTGCTAACTTAAAGGAAGTGTAAAATCCCAGGACCGTTACTACAGTGGAATTGAAATTTCTATGAAGTTCACACCACTTTTATTTGCAAAGTGTGGCTTCTGTAGTCATGTGATTGCATCTTCTGATGCTCCCTGCCAACTTCCCACAAGAAAGTCAATGAGGAAGCCAGCAGAATTTGGAAAGATCTTCTGACTCCTACAACTTTTTTGCCTACCTGTGGGCATTCAGTTTATTTGTTCAGGTAAGTAAATGTTGGCTTGTAATTGAAGTTCATTTGCCATTACAGTTATGTTTTTTCTATTTATAATATATATTCTTCTCAGATGATCGTGGAACTAGCCAGCATTTGGGTAAAATATTATGGTCAGCCTAAAATTTAATGTTCCATATACATACATACATACATACATACATACATACATACATACATACATATGCTGGTTTTGTTGTATTCGGGTCTTTTCCCATGTAAGATTGAGATTGTCTTGGCAATGTCTTTGGGCTTAAAGTGTGATCGGAGCTGCCGTCTTTCTATAAATCTTGGTGGGGGTGTGTGGAATGCTGGTTTTGTTTCAGTAAGTGGATTGATTGGCTGTGTGGTTGTATCATGATTGGTAGATTGGTGCTGATTGGTGCTGGCTGTGTGTCCGTTGTTGTTTTGTGTTGTTACAGCCTGAGTGGTGGGTTGGGGCTCGTTTGTTGACTAGGGCTGGTTTCCAGATGTCTGGTAGGCAGGAGGTATCATCACGTTTATTCATGTTGTGAGGGTGTTTTCTATTTCGATGGCTTCCATAATTATTCTCTTGTTGAAGTGTTCAGTTTTGGAGATTAATTTGGTTCCTTCAACGTAAATAAACGTGACGATACCTCCCACCTATATAAATAATATATATAATTTTTTCATGACAAATGCAATCTTTGCAACATTTGCTGTAAGGCATGCCTTTTGGTCTTCTTTTCTGATGCACGTGCTTTCATACACATTATTCTGACTCACAAATTACTTTGCAAATAAAAAAAAAGGATTTTCAAGTGTAACTGCTCTGAATCAGGTACTAAGATATTCACATCAGTATCTAAAGCAAATACATTTCTTTTCCACCTGAACTTGGAAGAGGAAAAATGAGAGCAATCAAAGTGACAGATTAATCTTTTCTACAATTTGAACCGAAATGTCTCTGGTCCACATTCTGTATACTATCCTATACATCATACCAGCTCTCAATTTAGATCACTCACAGAAAGGGATAGTCTGTCACAAACCTGTCCCTCCTCTTTCAAACACTGCAGAATCGTAAGTGAAATTGCTAAAAAGAGTTGAAAACTCTTCACAGGATGGGTGAATATATAGTTGGAGAGCAATAAGTGAGCCCATAACATGGAAGATTGGAGGTCCAATTGTATTCCCACTTTGGATTAGAGACTACTGTGGTTTTTCAAACCGTGGTGCGCAGTGGTTAGAATGCAGTATTGCAGGCCAATTCTGCCAACAGCCAGCAATTTGATTCTCACTGGCTCAAGGTTCAATCAGCCTTCCAGCCTTCCAGGACAGTAAAATGTACATTTTGGGGGGCAATATTCTGACTCTGTAAATCACATAGAGAGGACTGTGAAGTGATATGTCTAAGGGCTATTGCTATTAGTACTATCACCTATCTTCTGGACATTACTCTCCTGCTGCTTTATAATGATTAAAATGTAAAAAGTAATTTTTATAATGCAGCCACCTAGGTGTGTTGCATAGATAGATATGACTAAAGGATTCAGCCATTCTTGAGGACAGGACAATCTGATAAGGCATGTAAAAACCAAAAACTTTACTGTACAAAAGTGAAAAAAGTCCCTGTTTGATTTTTAATATCCAATCTGCAAATATTCTAGAATTTGCAATAACTGCATCTAAGTAAAACAGGAAAATTTAAATGACTGAGTCATATTCCGAATAAACAAAAAAAAATAGTACTGGGGTTACTAAAATACTGATTTGGTTTGGGGTCCAATTAAATGTCACCTTTAAAGCTGTGCATAATTTGATCACAGAATAATTTCTTAACATTCTGGCCCATTTTGGCCATCTTTGCAGATGATTGCATACAAGTCAACAGCCTCACAGTTAATGATATGCCTTCTCTCTAGCAGCCTCTGTAACTGCCTTATATATTTCTGGAGAAGCTGACCTTTTCAAATATGGAACTCCCCAATTTTTTTCTTTAAAAAAAATCATTCAAAGCATATGCTCTAATGGTGTGTGGGTTGTTTTTTTAGATAGGTTATTATTGTTGCTCTTGCTGTTTTGTACAGCAAACTGCCTTGAGGCTCTTTGGAAATGGTTGGTATATGAAATTGTGTAGTAAATAAAGAATATGATTTCTCTATTCCAAAGTCCCAGAACAAGACTTGATTCCTTATCATCATCATCATCATCATCATCATCATCATCATCATCATCCCCCAGATATTAGAAACCCAGTTTCCTTATTTATATAAATAATCAACATCTTAATGTCAATTCATTTCTTAAACTTGGTACC
This sequence comes from Thamnophis elegans, assembly GCF_009769535.1. Taxonomy (NCBI): domain Eukaryota; kingdom Metazoa; phylum Chordata; class Lepidosauria; order Squamata; family Natricidae; genus Thamnophis; species Thamnophis elegans. Next base: position 13,628,650 of record NC_045541.1, on the reverse strand, counting down.
TATTTATACAGAAAGAAAAGAGATTCTCTCTGCTTTTCAATTTACCAGGACTTCCTGTCAGCTTCTGCCTTGCTGTTGCTTCAGCTGCCATGGAACGGGAAGGGGGGGGCTGGTATTTGGGAGGGGTTAATTGATGTGCTGGAGGAATGTTCTAGGATGTACCAGTCGTTGGGACTGCGCATGCGTATGTGTTTCCCGCCTGCATCAACGGCCTCGACATTCCATCGTACGGCCTGTCTTTTTGAAGTTATCTCACACCTGACACTTGAAGGACTTATGATTGGACTGGAGCTTTGATCCTAAGGGGGGGGAACGGGCTATTCTATATATCAATTGCTTTCGCGCCATATTAATCAGACTTTGCTTTGCTACTGCTCGCTTACCATTTATAATTAGTAAAAGTACTTTTGATTTCCAACCCATGGAGTCTCTTAGTCTTCTTTCCTAATTATGGAATGGAGTGGTGCTTGACAAGAAGCAAAGTCTCAAAAAGAAACCCTTTCCAGGAGATTTTCATCTACCGAGAAGGGAGATAATGTCTTCTCCGATCAGAGAGGAGGAAGGGGCCATTGGAGGTGCGGATTCCAGTGGAGTAGGACCTCCCGACCTTTCTTTTCACGAGCCCAGCCCGCCTGACCTATCCTTACACGAAGATTTATTTCAACTGCAAATTTCCAGCCAGCCTGAAACTGCCCCCCCACCCCGATGGTCGACTTCGGTGGGACAACGAGAGACAGAGACAAGCTGGAATGCTGGACTTACCCAAAGACAACCTTCGCTGGAGCTGGGTGCCGTGAGAAAACCCCAGACGACTGAATTCCCTGACTATCGGAGCCAAAGGTACTTTGGGGAAAGGAGGGGAGGCGATGAAGGAGAATGCCGAAGCTACCAGCCCCAGGGGCCCATGAGAAAACCCCAGCGGAGTGAATTACCTGATTATTGGGGTCAAACATATTTGGGGGAAAGAAGGGGGGAGGAGGAAAGAGACTGGAGAGATTGGCAACGTTACCCACGCCCGACATCTCCCCCTCCCCCTCGGCCTGCTTCACCTCCTGCGGCTAGAGGCTTTGCTGACCACGGAGGGCCTCCCCCCCGAAGACATCGGATGGCTAAAATCCCTCCCTTGCCTGTGCGCTACAATGGTGATTCTGCTAGCCTGGCCTCTTTTCTTATGCAGGTGTTTAATTACATGGAGATTTATGGCCGAGACTTTGAAACTGACATCATGAGAGTCAGAATGGTTCTTTTGTCCTTGGATGGTGAGGCTGCTAAATGGTCAACTGCTTTGCATATGTCTGGTTCTCCCCTCTTGGGGAATTTCAACCGCTTTATGGAAGCTTTCCGCCGACGTTTTGATGACCCGTTAACTGAGAAGCGGAGCAAATTGAAGTTTTTAACCTTTGAACAAGATGATAGACCTGTCGCCCAATACATCCAGGAATTTCAATGTCTTTCACAATACATGAGAGGCTGGGGGGAGGACGCGTTGCTGGACAGATTTGCTGAAGGATTGAATGAAGACATTTATCAGCAATGTGTCAATCGTAACCTGCCTAGACGTTTAATCACTTGGTTTGAGCATGCAGCAGATGCAGAACTCGACTTGACCCGTCTCCGTTATGCTAAAGAGGAAAGGAGAAGGCGGAAAGAGAGGGCTGCCAAATCCCTCCCCCCTCCAGCCACTCAATCACTTTTCAAACGAAGAAGTGATGCGAGGGGGCCCCCTTCTGGCCTCTCCAGGCCTTTAACTTGCTTTCGCTGTGGCAAATTAGGGCACACAGCCCCCGACTGTCGTGCTAAATTACCCCTCTCTGCGCAACTCCCTCCCAAGCGTGAGGAAAAGTCTGGTAGAGGACCTGAAAAGAAGAAGAAGGAAACGGCTTTCGCTGGGGAATCCAACCCCCCTCCTTTTGCCCAGCCATTAGAGGGAGACGCGGATGCTAACTCCTCTTCTTCGGAGGACTCCGATGACGACACATCGCCTCACTGGGTGAGTTCACACAAGGGGCCCCTGCTAATCCCTATTGAATTAAAAGTTCCTCCCGAGGGGAAATCTGCTACCCTCCTGGCTTTACTTGATTCTGGCTGTTCCCGGTCCATGATCAACCCTGCCATGGTGGAGAAATTAGGCCTCAAATTGCGCACTTTGAAAACCCCAATTGTATTCTGTCAAATAGACGGATCCATTGCGGGGGGGGCACCCATTTTTTTACTGAACCTTTGGAAATGAGGATGGGTACCCATACTGAATTAATCTCTTTTGTGGTCGCACCTGGCATGGACAGGCCACTCATTTTGGGCATCCCATGGCTCCGGAAGTGGAACCCTCACATAAATTGGCGGACAGGCCGCTTACGCGTTCGATCGAAGGTGCCTCCAGTGGGGGAGGGCTCTCCGGACCAACCTATCACTGACGCTCCTGAAGTGGCCGCTAGAGGGCAGGAGAGAATTGCAGGAGAGGAGAAAATTCCGAAAGAATATCTGGATCTTAAGGACGTTTTCAGCGAACAATCTTCCGACATTCTGCCCCCCCACAGGCCTACTGATTGCTCCATAGACATTTTACCCGGGGTTAAGCTCCCTAAACCCCGGATTTACTCCATGTCGCCCAGGGAAATGGAGGAGATGCGTTCTTTCATTGACAAAAATTTGAAACGTGGTTTCATTGAACCAGCCCGCCCCAAAGTGGCTGCCCCTGTACTGTTTCGTGAGAAAAAAGATGGTTCTCTTCGTTTATGCTGTGATTTTCGAAATCTTAACGCGGTCTCAACTCAGAACCTCTACCCACTCCCATTAATGAAAGACTTGTTGGCACAACTAGGGAAGGGCCGCATCTTCACTAAATTGGACCTGCGAGAAGCTTACTATAGAGTACGCATTAAGGAAGGGGACGAATGGAAAACTGCTTTCAACTGCCCTCTTGGTTGTTTCCAGTTCCGGGTTATGCCTTTTGGCCTACAAGGGGCTCCTGCTGTTTTCATGCAACTTATTAATGAGATCTTGCACGATCATCTCTACAAGGGCGTTATCGTATACCTGGACGATATCCTCGTTTATACCCGCACTTACGACCACCACGTCAATCTGGTGCGCACTGTTCTGAAAAAACTCCGTGCCGCTGACCTTTATGCCAAATTGTCTAAGTGTGAGTTTCACCAAACTAAAATTGACTATCTGGGCTACCGCATCTCCCCTGATGGCATTGAAATGGACCCTGAAAAAGTGAAGGCGGTCACTGAATGGGACGCGCCCAGAACTCGTAAGCAATTGCAAAAATTTTTAGGGTTCGCTAATTTTTACCGTCAATTCATTCCCTCTTTTGCTCAGATTGCGCTCCCTATTACTAATTTGCTCAAGACGAAAGGTGACCCCAAGCCTAAACCTAATAAGCCTTTAGACTGGAACATGGAATGCCAGGCGGCATTCGAGAAACTTAAACGCCTTTTTGCCGCTGAACCCGTTCTTAAACATCCTGATCTCGACCGGCCTTTCGTCGTCCAGGCTGATGCCAGTGATGTCGCCGTAGGGGCCATTCTGCTGCAAGCCAACGACCAAGGTAACTTGCAGCCTTGCACATACACCTCCCGTAAACTCACGGACACGGAGCGACGTTGGGCGGTTTGGGAGAAGGAGGCTTTTGCGGTCCATTGGGCCCTCGCTACTTGGCGCCATTTCCTAGAAGGCGCTAAACACCCATTTGAGGTTTGGACTGACCACAAGAACTTGGAAGCGTTGCGGACGCCTCGTCGTCTCTCCCCCAAACAGATGCGATGGGCCCAATATTTCAACCGTTTCAATTTCACTCTAAAGTATATCCCGGGGGGAAAGAACTTCATGGCGGATGCTTTGTCCCGATTACCTCAATATAATTGCTCTAAACTGAGTATCGTTCAACCGCTACTGGCAGCTCCGGTACTCACACGTCAACAGACCCGAGCTCAGAGGGAAGTGCCTCAAGATCTACTTTCTGACCTTAAAAAAGCTCTTCCTCACGACGACTGGTTTCTGAACCATCGGGACGAGTGCACCATGCGGGACGATTTACCATGGATTGGTGCTAAATTATACATCCCCACATCCCTACGACTGGTCGTCCTTCGTCGCGCTCATGACTCCAGATTGGCGGGTCATTTTGGGTTCGTTAAAACTTTGCACCTCGTGAAGAGACAATTCTGGTGGCCCTCTTTAAAGAAGGACATTGAACTTTATGTGGCCAGTTGCCCAGTTTGCGCCACCGCCAAAAAACCACCGGGAAAACTGCAGGGACTACTCCAGTCTGTCGCTCGCCCGGTTGCCCCTTGGAAGGAGATTTCTATGGACTTTATTGTTGAGCTTCCGGAAAGCCAGGGGCATACCGTTATCTGGGTGGTCACTGATTTATTTTCCAAGCAAGTTCATTTCGTGCCTTGTCACAAAATTCCTTCCGCCAAGGCATTGGCTAAGCTGTTCCTTTCACACATCTACCATTTGCATGGGGTTCCCAACCGTATTATCTCCGATCGTGGGGTCCAATTTACATCTACTTTTTGGAAGGAATTCCTCAAACGCATTGGTTCTGCCCAGGGCCTTAGCTCCGCCTACCATCCTCAGACTAATGGCGGCTGTGAACGTACAAATTCCGTCCTTGAGCAATATTTATGTTGTTTCATCAATTATCAACAAGACGATTGGGTCGACTTGTTACCACATGCTGAGGTGGCCTACAACAACTCGGTTCACTCCAGCACGGGGTTCACCCCTTTTCGGGTCGTTTACGGCCAAGATTTTGTTCCTATTCCCGAATTGCCGACTGACCAACCACAGGTTCCTTCAGTTGCGGACTGGAGTGAGCGTCTCAGTCGAATTTGGCCTCTGACTCGTTCTACTTTGGACGCTGCCCATAAGGCCCATAAGAAGCAAGCCGATAAGAAACGTTCTCAGCCCTATGAATACCGCATTGGGGATTTGGTGTATTTGTCCACAAAATTCTTGCACACTACGCAGAAATCAAAGAAATTGGGACCCAAGTATGTTGGCCCTTTCCCTATTCTGGATGTCATCAATCCTGTTTCTGTTCGTTTACAATTGCCCAAACACCTTAACCGAATCCACCCGGTGTTCCACATCAACCTCATCAAGCCTGTTCGGGTTTCCCACTTACGCCCCCCAGATGACCCTCCCCCTGCTCCGTTGCTGATTGATGGGGAACATCATTTTGAAGTTCGGGATATTCTTGATTCCCGCAGGCACCGTAATCGCATCCAATACCTGGTAGCTTGGAAGCACTTTCCCCCCTCCCATACTGAATGGGTTGATAAATCCCACGTTCGTGCTCCCCGCCTGCTACAGAAATTTTATGCTTCCTATCCCGACAAACCTTGACTTTTCTCCCCTCCCTCTTTTTCTTTTTGTCTTTTGTCGTTTGTCTGTTTGTTTGTTTTTCTTCCAGGCCTGACAGCCTTTTTCCGGGGGACGGCCGGATGTCAGCTTCTGCCTTGCTGTTGCTTCAGCTGCCATGGAACGGGAAGGGGGGGGCTGGTATTTGGGAGGGGTTAATTGATGTGCTGGAGGAATGTTCTAGGATGTACCAGTCGTTGGGACTGCGCATGCGTATGTGTTTCCCGCCTGCATCAACGGCCTCGACATTCCATCGTCCGGCCTGTCTTTTTGAAGTTATCTCACACCTGACACTTGAAGGACTTATGATTGGACTGGAGCTTTGATCCTAAGGGGGGGGGAACGGGCTATTCTATATATCAATTGCTTTCACGCCATATTAATCAGACTTTGCTTTGCTACTGCTCGCTTACCATTTATAATTAGTAAAAGTACTTTTGATTTCCAACCCATGGAGTCTCTTAGTCTTCTTTCCTAATTATGGAATGGAGTGGTGCTTGACACTTCCCCAGAGATTCCTGGAGATTCTAGCCAGGTATCTGGTTGTTTGGGGAAATGGTGCACCCCATTCTTTTCCAGCTTTCCTTTAGGAACTTCTCCCTTGATTTTTAAGGGAGGGAGGTTGGACAAAACAAAAAGCTTTTCTATTCCTTAGGAGGAGGAAGAGTAGGAAATTTCTCTATCTCTAAATCAGGGGTGTCAAACTGGATTTCTTTGAGAGCTGGATCAGCATTGTAGTTTTCCTCCACAGCCAGCAAGGGGGAGATGGGATGGACGCTTCCTCAACATCCTGCTGGCCAAAATGGGATAAACAATAGCAATAGCAGTTAGACTTATATACCGCTTCATAGGGCTTTCAGCCCTCTCTAAGCGGTTTACAGAGTCAGCATATTGCCCCCAACAACAATCCGGGTCCTCATTTTACCCACCTCGGAAGGATGGAAGGCTGAGTCAACCCTGAGCCAGTGAGATTTGAACAGCCGAACTGCAGAACTGCAGTCAGCTGAAGTAGCCTGCAGTGCTGCATTTAACCACTGCGCCACCTCGGCTCTATAGGTACCAACACACACACACACCCCACGCGTGCCTGGAAAGCCTCATGCAGCACTTTGCCAGCCAAAACATGGCGCGGGGGGCGCATGTACCTCCATGACCTCCTACAGCACTCTCCCAGCCAAAAATGGGCTGTGCAGGCCTATTTTTTGCCGGCAGAATGCTGCTGGAGGTTGTGGAGGCTGAAAACGGGCTGCGCAGAGACCTTGCAGGGCTCATTTTAGCCAGCAGAGGCACCGCTGGCCGGTCCAGATTTAAGCACCCCATAGGCTTTGAGTTTGACATCCCTGCTCTAAATGATAAAGATCACTTCTCCTTCCTGATGCTGCTCTATAGTCTGCCTGATGGGGTGCGCTTTGCATTTTGCAGAACTCACACATACTTTAAATAGAAAATAAATAAACCGAAAAGGTAAATCTGTGGATATAAAAGAACCATACATCTATATTTGGATAATGCATTTGCTTCCTGAAAGATAATCCTCCCCCACCGCCAATAATCTTGACAATGCTTTGATTCCTTTTTATCAAGAGTATCAATATATGCTTTTTGTATATAATATTTTCACTAGAGGCCTGGAAGCATGGGAAACTGGCGTTACTACTGATTATGCCTTCAAATACTCTATCCTTGTACTATGCTTAAAGCAATGCCACGTTGAGAGCATGCTTTCAAGTAAGAATCACACTTAATGTTCGAAGTACAGACTCTTAAGTAGCCCATTCATGGGGAATATCTGAGTATTATCTATTTATTTATTTAGCATATGGCATATCATACATGGACTAGCAATACATATTAACATTTCATATAGATTAGTACAGCCCAATAAAATATGAATGTTAAAAGGATCTATGTTTAAATACCAATGTCTGGGCTATCTAATCATTGAAGTGCAGCATCATTTATATTAAAAAAAAGTCAGGTACTGGACCGGTTTATTCCCTCAGCTTACAGCCAGTCATGATGTGATCTACAGCTTGATGTGGGATTCCGCAGTTATACTGAGGGGAGGATATCATGCCCTGTTTATACAGAGCCCCAACCGATGCTGTGTGAGGTACGAATTCTATCAAGGATTGTCCATTGCTGATGTGGTAGTTCAAAGCCTGGCACTTTTTAACGGGGTTAATATCAATTAGAAAAGCAATATAGTAATATATATATATATGTCTGTCTGTCTGTCTGTCTGTCTGTCTACTATTTGTGCTGATAAATAAATAAAGGGAGACTAGTATAGATCTATTTCAAGCTATTTAGCTCTCATCAGCTAGCCATACCCTTACTGGGATTCGAACCTGGGTATGGCTAGATGATGAGAGCTAAATAGCTTGAAATAGATCTACACTAGTCTCCCTTTATTTATTTATCAGCACAAATACTACACAAATGTAACAAAGGCAACAGTAAAAATAATGGCTTTCTGTCTGGATGGTCTCTTGTGACGAGCCGATGGACAGAGAATGGAAGTAGTGATCTTCCTCCCATATTTGGGCATACCGGGGGTTGTAACTCACTCTCTATCTATCTATCATCTATCTATCTATCTATCTATCTATCTATCTATCTATCTATCTATCTATCTATCTATCTATCTATCTATCTATCATCTATATCTATCTATCTATCTATCTATCTATCTATCTATCACCTATGTTGTATTTTTGCTGATAAATAAATAAAGGGAGACTAGTATAGATCTATTTCAAGCTATTTAGTTGTCATCAGCTAGCCATACCCTTACTGGGATTCGAGCCTGTGCTATATTACATCGTAGGCAGACGTCTTAGCAAAAATACAACACAAATGTACAAAAGGCAACAGTAAAAATATTGGGTTTCTGTCGTGATGGACTCTTGTGACGAGCCGATTGACAGATATGGAAGCAGTTAGCTTCCTCCCATAATTGGGGCATACCAGGGGTTGTGACACTAAATATATATATATACATACATACATACATACATACATACATACATACATACATACATACATACACACACACCACTGGCGTCCCTTGTCTTCTCCTCACCTTCCATGAGCAACATTTTATGGTACACTATGTGTAAAGCATGTGCTGGGCTAGATTCTCTTCGGTGGGTGGTGTTTCTATAATGCATTCAAAAGGCCCAGAAACATACCACAACTTAAACAAGCATTGTAATAAGAGCAGATGATAATTCGTTCCCATTTCCTCTCTCGCCAGTATTAAGGAGAATTACTACTCCGCGTTTAATACATCTTGATTCAGCTGCATGTACCCTTATTGTTTTCTAATTACCAGCACAACAATTTGATCCACATCCAGACTCCAGCACTTCTGTGACTTCTAACATCACAGCATTATTGTGCAGCGCTAGGCTGATTTCTCACACAGTAAGCAGTTTGCTTCTGCCTTGATCCCCCAGGCGCCTATAAGCAGATGTTGCATTAAAACCAGTTTTGCAAAAAAAAAAATATGCTTCTGTTTGTGATATACGTATTTTTAATGAAATCAACTGTGTGGATTAAATACGGAAGGCAATGAAGGGGGGAAAGCAGAGTAAATGAATGCATGCAAATTCACTAGCAAGAGCTATCCTTGAATTAAGGAAAGGGCCTCTTGGCTATCTGCCTAAGGCAGCCCCCTCTAAGCGGTTTTACAGAGTCAGCATATTGCCCCCAACAACAATCCGGGTCCTCATTTTACCCACCTCGGAAGGATGGAAGGCTGAGTCAACCCTGAGCTGGTGAGATTTGAACAGCCGAACTACCGAACTGCAGTCAGCTGAAGTAGCCTGCAGTGCTGCATTTAACCACTGTGCCACCTCGGCTCTATCAAGACAGGTGAACAACAAATAAATTATTATTATTATTATTTATTTGTCTTGTATGCCGCCCACTCCCGGAGGACTCCGGGCGGCTCACAAAAGACAAGGGAAAGGGGGGAATGAGACAAAGACAACATATTAAAAACAGAACCAACATTCACAATTTCTGTGGAGGTAGATGCTTCTCATCTCCCCCCAGCCTGCTGGAACAGCCAGGACTTGGTGGCTTTGCGGAAGGCCGGGAGGGTAGTAAGGATCCGGATCTCAACAGGGAGCTCGTTCCAGAGGGCTGGAGCTGCAACAGAGAAGGCTCTCCCCCGGGGAGTCGCCAGCCGACATTGGCTGGCAGATGGAATCCGGAGGAGACCCAACCTGTGCGATCTAATTGGTCTGAGAGAGGTAATCGGCAGGAGGCGGTCTCTAAATGAAGATCTAAATGTATAGATCATATGACCTCTTCTCTCTTTACGCTCAAGTTCTTAATTCAGAATTAAAGGTATTGTATACCTTTATACATGGCAGGATATTTAAAAAAAAAACACAATGTGTTCCAGACTGACAGAGGGAAGGAAGAACGGAAATGCTTTTAGCCTTTGCTCTGTTCCCTTCTTAATACTATGTCATCAGTACAAGGGTAAGTAAATGTAACGCTGGAGGTCTCCAACATGTTTTTAGTGTTGCAGCTGCAGAGGGAGGTAATCGGATTAAGGCTTGGAGGAAAAGGTTAAGCTTCCTCTCCTCTCTCTCTCTCTCTCCATAAAATGCCACTTCCTGATTAACAAGGCCCCCGTTCTCGAATTATTTCTTTTGGGAGGATTAAAAATGCAGAGATACAATAGGGCAGGAGCTACCGCAGGTATTGAGATATCTGTGAGCCCACTAGATGGCACTCTCTCACTTTCACTTTTTGAAAAATTAAGATTTCAACAACAAAAAAAGAAAATCTTAGGAACCAAGACTTGCAAAAGTGCTGTTTCTTTTTTTTAAAAAAAGACTTGATTTTTTCCCCCCTTTTATACTATTGGCACCCATGACATTTGTGAAATGTCATCTTAGCGTCCACTGACTCTTTCCTTTGGGTTTTCCTCTGCGGAATAAATATCGGTGTAGAGTTTGAGGTCTCCTTAGGGAAATTATCACAAGGTAGTGAGTTAGATTCCTTCCCTCTTTCAGCTTCACTGTTCCAGTGCAAAATCGCACTATTAAAATGTAACAAAAACTTGAAAGCACGAGATGCTTAAATCATTTTTATTATCAAAAGTGGTCTTTAGCCAGTATAGTTTTGTCCTCCTCCCTTGTTCTGAATACAACCTTCCCTTAAACTGGACTATACGTGTCAACAGGCAACAGGCCTTTGTGATTTCTTGCCTCAACGGCATAGGATGAATTGCTCTGAATGAGAACCAGGTTCTCTGGCATCTCTCAGGATAGCAGTGGGATCAGAGGTGGTATTCGGCCGGTTCGGACCGATTCTAGCATATTGGTAGTGCAAATTTTGAGTATTTCGGAGAACTGGCAAATACCACCTTTGGCTGTTCCAGCCCTGCCGCCTCCACCATTCCCTGTCCAATATTCCCTTGTTTTTTTAGTTCAGCTGATTTGCGTGGCAGAGCGGATTGCCGTGCCTCAGCTGACCTAAACAACAGCTGAGCTCACCAGCGCTGACACGGAGGGCGGTCTTTGAGTCCTGTTCGTGTGTGCAAAGCGTTTTCTCATAGAACTGGTAGGAAAAGATTTGGAATCCCACCGCTGAATGGGATGCCCTTTCCAAATGAACCAGAGGACAGCAGCCTGAGATCAAACACAAGGCAGGTGCTTTCTGTACCAGGGGAGCTAACAGTTTGCTACTAATTGGATCTCTTGGATATAAAACAGTGGAGCTGTGTCCTCTAGCAAAAGGAAGCATAGTTAATTTAATAATGTAATTAGGAATCACTGACTTAGACCACATGCTGCCAAAGCTTTCTCTTATGCTTTTAATATTGGTTGCCATTTTCTTCTAAACACTTTCCTACCTATTTGACACATGACCTTTGAACATTCCTAAGTACAGTAACCTTTTCTCTGATGTTTGCAGATTCCAGTAAGATGGTTTCCTTTAGTTCATCCATTGACACACGGGGGTCTGATTTTGGGTACACCCTGTATGTTACATGCATACACACCAGGGGTGGGTTTCAACCAGTTCGTGGTGGTCCCCGCGAACCAGTTGGTCGGCGAGCCCGGAAGTAAGTAACTTCCAGGAACGGCGAAGGGCCCACCCGCCCGCGCTCCTTACCGGTCTTCGAAGGCTTCTGCGCTTCCACGCAGGCGCATGGCACATATAGCACCTGCGCAATTCTCCGCGAGCAGCTGGAGCATCACGCAGGCGCTACGATGCATGTGTGAACTGCGCACGTGCACGAGGATCCCGAACCGGTTGGAACGGGATAAGCAACCCACCACTGATACACACCGGGGGGAGGGGAGAGAAACAGAGATGGAGAGAGAGAAAGAGAGGGAGTAAGATAGATTGGGAGGGGTGGAGATACTATAGAAACTAGCATGCCAGCTATTTATTTTCTTTCATGAGCTTCAGTCAGTTCTACAGCTCAAAGTTGGCCTGTTCCACCAAGACCTTGAAGGCAGAGTGAGGCCTCCATCTGACCCAACTCCTTGTCTCCATGGTGCAATATATGACACCAAGGAAATCAATAGCATGATCAATAGCTAATTGCCACAGAGTGGCTGTACTTTATAGACAGTTGTGGGAAACGGTAAGATAAGAAATCAGAGGAAAAATGTGCCAAACTTCACAAGAGAGCCATTTAATGATCAATGTCCAGATCCATCAAATAGCTGTTCAATTATATTTCACGCCACCCAAGACATGGATGCCCTGTGTGCAATTAGCTGCTCCTAGAGCCAATGTTTGGGGCTTCAATCTTATGCAGCAATGATAAAAGAAAGATGATTATGCATTCTTATCTCTTTCTCTAACCAGCTTCCAGGGAAATTTGTCTACTTTTTGGCAATCCTGGTTTGTTAATTGGAGGCAAACAGTATGAAAGTGAACTGCTCATGTTAGAGCGTTCATTTTCAGATAGGGAGGAATCTGAGCTGCTCTGGACAAAAAACATGTCATGAGTTAGACTTATTTCCCATTTGTTATACGGGAATAATATGTTACAACCCTTATGAGGTTTGCAATAGATTATATGCCAAGTTCCAAAAACAAAGACATGCTGATTTTTTTCTAAGCAGTTTCCTTTATTGGGCCTCACCTGTAAACAGAAATTTTGCTAAATTAAGGCAAATTACTGGCATCTTATAATGAGAACTTCTAGGAAGAAGCTGCCTTAAACCTCTTCCTCCCAACCAAACTTCTCTATTCCTCTGGAAAGCAGCCCTTCCCTCCTAGGAATCTGGATTACATTCTATATTCTGGCATGGATCTGGCATGGCTTCAAAATAAAGAAGGTGTATATAAGTCATAAGTCTTTGTGATCATAAGGCAAAGCACCCACATGATCAGAAGTAATTTTCTGATTTTTTCCAGTTATTGCTAAGTGAACCGATACATTTGAATGGGCCCTTTTTTGCTAGGAACCAGCAAAAAAACATTGCAAATCACAGTCACATAATCGCGGAACACAACTGTAAAGCTGACCCACGCATTAGCGGACTATGTTGTGTTTGTATGTGTATGTTCATGTGTGCAATCACTTATGACAGCCATGAGTACAGGCTGCAAGCCACCCATTCCATGGCCTTTGTAACTTCAAAAGTTGCAAAATGACTGATTGTTAAGCAAGGACTACTTGAAATTTTGGGTGGACAGGATACATCTGTCAAGCAGGGGGAAATCAAGAAATCTAGGTAGTTCAAATGAATACAAAGGTTTCAGAGGTGGGTTCCTACCAGTTCGCACCTATTCGGTAGAACCGGTTCGTCAAATCTACCGAACCGGTTAGAAGAGGTTCCACCAGTGGAACCGGAAAGCAGGCCACACCTACAGAAGAGGTTCCAATTTTTTTTTAAATCCACCACTGGCAAGGATGTTGTAACTTGATAGCTTTAAGACTTGCATGCTTCAATGCCAAAGTTTCTGAATAGCTACTTGGACCGACCTAAGTACTAATTCATAATTTCATATCCGGTCACATGGGCGGCAAGCCACTCCCATCTGGTCACATGAGTGGCAAGCCACTCCCACAAAGGAGGCCACACCCACAGAGTAGGTTCCAACAATTTTTGAAACCCACCACTGAAAGTTTTACTGCAAGCTTAGGCTCCCTACAAGAATCTGAATTACTAATGGTCAAAGCAAACAGGAGATCGATGGAATTCAAGGTCAGCTGGACTTAAATCTTTTGTGGGCGCAAAGGGACTCAAGATTTGACATACTTGACTCCTCCCTCAAGCTCAGCTTCTCTGCTCTAGGCTCAGCATAGTCATCTCCTGCAACATCTTGTTATAGGAGACTGATAAGGATTCGTTTTTCCCTATAACAGGCCCAGGATACCTGCGAGACCACCTACTGCCACCGGTAGCCTCCCACCGTCCAGTGCAATCCCAGAGAGTTGGCCTCCTCAGGGTACCATCGGCCAGACAGTGTCGGCTAGTGACCCCCAGGGGGAGAGCCTTCTCTGTGGGAGCGCCTTCCCTCTGGAATGAGCTGCCCCCAGAGCTTCATATAATCCCCGACCTCCGGTCCTTCCGACGCACCCTAAAAAGTTGGCTTTTCTAGCAAGCCAGCCTGGCCTGAACAAAACAAAATAAATTATTGATTATTGTTAATTTTAATCAAATTTCTTTTAAAAATGTTATTGTTAATCTAAATTGGGTTTGTTTATTGGATATTCTACTTAATTTTTTTAAAAAAACTTTTGTAATATGTGTTTTTTTAACGTTGTACGCCGCCCTGAGTCCTTGGGAGAAGGGCAGCATATAAACCCAATAAACCTAAACCTATAACATGAAAAGAAAAAAATGGGCATCTGTATGTCTGCCAAAATTCTGTTAGCTATCATGGGATTGGGACATTTGGTATGATAGAGTGAGATGGTACATGAAAGTTGTTCTCTGTATGAGCAACCATTAAGGCAACAATTCAAAGGGTCTATTGCTATCAGAACTTAATTGTAAAGGAAATGCGAAAGTGTATGTTGCTTCCTTCAGGTTCAGACAACTTGGTGACCCTGACCACCAAAAAACTAACTAGGTTTCCCAAGGCTTCCTATTCCGATGGTGTTTTTTTTTAAACTAGAAAAGTACAGAGCAGACATACTGTAAAGCAATCCACCAGCCTACAGTTTCATTATTTTCCCCAAGAACTGCAATAGCACTTAGACTTATATACCACCCCACAGAGATTAACAGTACTCTTCTGAGTGGTTTACAATGTCAGCATATTGCCCCCAACAACTGGATCCTCATTTTTACTGAGCTTGGAAGCATAAAAAGGCTGAGTCAACCGTGAGCTGGTCAGGTTCTGTTCTGTCCCCCCTTCTCGGCTCGTTAACAAACGGTAGGCAGACAAACTTAAAAGGAACTCTCTTTATCAGTCCTCGGCTCAAACTGGCTGCGAGCCCAAAAATAAACAGAAATAAAGTCTCTTTCAAGCAGATAGCAGAATACAAAACAAAAACTCTTACAAGCAATGCACTTCTCCAAGTGTAGCCTTGAATCAGGGTTACAGGAAACAAAGCACTTCTCCAAGTGTATCTTACATAAACCACGACCAATGATCAATCAATCTTGAACGAACCAAGGAACGAACGTTGACTCCTGCAACCAGGGCGTGGCACTATCCGTTCTTTTATCACCAGAACCCCACTAACGAGCCCCAGCTGCATCGTAGATCTTGCATCCCTCAAAGACTCACAGAAGACATCTGCTGAGTCACAACAGGTTCATATACTCCTGTGAGAAGAGTCTGCTTGCAATACTGCACCACCATGGCTCCACTGTGCTCCCATCAATATATGGTTATGCTTAGAAAATAAAAATGGTGGGCATGAATAGCCTTTTATTTGACTGAATGCCAGCTATTGAGAAAAAAGGGGGAATAGCCGAAGTGAAGGAATATTTTTGACAACTAGAGGGGAAGGAGGAAGCCAATGTCATTTTGCCTTTTGTCTGTTGCAATTGCATGGGGAAAATGGCCATGATAAACCTTGGTTTTTCTTGTCTTTGGTTCATTAAAAGATATTTAATAAATGCTGAGTTTTTATGTAATTGAACATGGGGAACATCCTTCACCCTTGGAATCCAATTTTTTTACTTTTCAGCATCCCTGCATCCTAGGCAAAACTCCTATTTAAAAACAGGTTAATTCAAATAGTTCAGCTTCTATAACCACTTTCTTCTGACAAATCCATGCTAATGAATTGTTGCTTGAAAACATATCTCAACATATCACAATCGGCTCGAGTTGTGAATTCAGCTGATACGGAATTACATCAATAAGCTGCTCTGTTCCCTAACGTGGATGGCTCCTTTTAGACATTTACAGGAAAAGGCCAACTCTGTTGGATCTATATTTGCCAGATGAGCAACCTTTTAAGAGTTTGCTGAAACCCAACAGAAGTTTGGAGAATATAAGTTAAATCTGAAGCAGCATGTGAGCATTTTAAAACACTTTTTGACTATGGTGTTATTATATATTGGTACATTTAGAACTCAGGGGAGCTTCTTGGCAAGTGGGAGAATCCCAAAATATATTTTAAAAAGAGTTTGAGAAAAGGGCAAAAAGAACCAGGAAAGTATTGACTTGGATTTTTAACTCTGAAGTCCAAAGGAGAGCAATATAGACTTTCCCATTTCTAGAAAAGTAGGCTTCCCTAGGCAGCACAAAGATCTGTAGTTAGGGACTATATATAATGAAATCTTAACATGTTATAGTTACCAGGATAAGGAAAAGTCCTTTAATATCCAGCTCATACTACTTTCCCATGCCTTCACTATTACATGCTGTTTCTGTTATTTTCCTCTCAACAAAACTCAATGGAACTGTGTAAAAACCATTTATATTTAAAATGTTTATTTTAATATGCACCATGAATTCATTAATAGTATAACAGAGTTGGAAGCGACATTGGAGGTCTTCTAATCCAAACCCCTGATGAAGGAGACCAGTGGTGGGTTTCAAAAAATTTTCAAACCTACTCTGTGGGTGTGGCCTCCTTTGTGGGAGTGGCTTACCGGCCATGTGACCTGGTGGGAGTGGCTTGCCGGCCACGTGCTCTCTTTCTTTTTTTTTTTTTTTTAGTTTAAATGTTTTATTCATTTTCATTTTCAATTTTGTACATTCACTTATATACTGAATATTTACAATAATAATAATATAATAATAAGAAAAGAAAAACCCCAACCTAAACACAACTCATAAACCCAACCTATCACTTTCATACACCCCTTCTTCTCCCCCTCCAACTTTCCTTTCTCCCTCCAACGATCACCCCTCCTACTTCCCTTTCCCCTCCTATCTTCCTTTCTCGCCTTCCTCACCTTCCTTCCCCTCTCATCCTCCTTGCATTCCCCTCTTCCTCCCTCCTTACATCTCCCTCTTCCTTTCCTCTACTTCTCACATGGTGCATTTCTCTATTCCTTAATCTATTCAGTTACACTAAAAAGAAAAAAGAAGGGAAAAAAATAAAAAGAAAAAAAAAGAGAAAAATAAAAAGAAAAGATAAGGATCAACAGTATACAAGTGTATTCTTCTTATTTTATATATTGAAACTATATCTCCACCCACCCACCCACCCCCAATGAACCCCCCTCCCTAACCCCCTCCGACTTCCCAGGTCCCACACCCGGCACAGTTCAGTACCATTCACCTTCTAAAATATCTTATTAACAATAATAATGAAAATAAAATAAAAAGAACACCCCGAAAAAGAAAAAAAAAAACGAAAAAGTAAATAAAAAAAAATTTAAAGAAAATTTAAAAAATCTTCTGCATTATGCTCAGCCTCCCATCATTCTTAAAATTTAAACAGTGTGAATCATTCCATTTATATTTTGTCCTCGTCCCTTACTTCTTTGATATTTACCCCCATCTTCCTGTAGACTCTCCAGATAGCCTTTCTTAACCTTATATTCAAATATTAGTTTATACGAAAATCAATTTATCTTCAAATACAGAGCAGTCTAATCATACTTTCGCTACTCATCTTCCTACCCTTCGTTTCACATCTCCATTCTTCCCAAGCCCAAATTGCATAAGATTAGGATCTCGCTCTTCACTTTAAAATCCTGAGCTTTTTATGTTATACTTCAAGCATGTAAATCCGTAAAATATGTGCCCAAAATCCATACCACTTCATTCAATCCCAAGATCCCTTCATCGATATCCCGCTCCACCTTCCCTTCTGCCCCACTCCTCCCAACTCCATTCATCCCAAACCGCAATTCAAATAAATCTTAGTCCCCGCTTTCCTCACAGAAAACACTTCATGCGCAGTTTGGATTGAGATTCAAATAAGTCTTATAAAAGTCCCGTATAATATCTGTCTAAAATAAGCAATGCTTCTTTCCATTCCTCATCAGTACACAGCTTTACCATTTCATACCAAACAGAAATCCTAAAGTTTTAATCAGTCCAAAAGCTTAGAGAGTATTTTAAAGACATCGCTGGATCTATATTCTTTACTCTTCTGCCCTTCCGGAAAGAAAAGGCAACCCTCTACCTTATAACCACGTGTCCCGCTGCTTTGAAAATATGACTAAATCCTCAGTTTCCGCTCTTCTGCCTCTCCAGTAGGGGGAGAACAACTCCCTCCTTCTTGTAACCAAGTGACTTGCTGCTTGTCTTTCCTTCACCTTGTCCTTCCGCATTTCCGAGTGAGTCAAGAAGCCCCGCCTTCAGAGTTTTATAATAAAAGTCCCGAGCTTCCGAAACAGAATTAATACGAAATCTTTGATTTTCGAGTGTAACTGTAATTCCAACTGGAGCTTCCCATTTATACTGTATTTGACGATTTCTTAGTTCTTGGGTTAAAAAAGTATAGCCTCTCCTTGCTTGCAGCATCTGGAGCGGGATTTCTTTAAAGACAAACAAATCATGGCCATCGATTCGGAGCCTGTTGTTGTAAAACTTTTGGATGATCGCATTTCTGGATTCTCTTGTGAAAAAGTATATAATTATGTCTCTTGGAAGCTGTCGTTGTTCTGCTACACACGAATTCTGGCGATAGATTTTTCGAATATTCCAATCAAAATTGAATCCCGGACCTCCCACCGCTTGGCTGAAAGCTTCTACAAACGTCTGTTTCAAGTTCTCTCCTTTCTTTTCGGGCAGTCCTCTGACTCTTATTGCAAACGCCTTTCTGTTATAATTTATCATTATAAGTTGTGTTTGAGTATCTCTAATCTCTTGTTGTAATGCTTGGATGTTAGAAGTCAAATTAAGATTAGCCTCCTCCAAAGTTTCCAGTTTAGTCTCCATTTCTTCGATATAATCTGTCAAAGTAGACGTGACTTCAAACATATCCGCCTTTATTTGGGCAATTTTAGTCTGTATTTTATCGCATAAATCCAGCACAAATTCTTTAATTTCTTGTTTAAAGTCATTGATTATTTGAAAAAAAAGCTCCTGTGTCAAGGAATCTCCAGTAGGGGGTGTAGGAGGCAAAGGCAGCGATTTACTAACAAGTTCTTTAAGCACATGCGGGGGGGATTTTTTTGCCTGCTTAGACCTGGGAGGCATTATAGATAAAAGCTGAGAATAAACAGATAAACAGTGTCTTCACCTGGTCAGTTCTCAATAAATTATTTGTAGATTTTGCTTGTTAATGAGTAGCAGTCTCCGGGGAGATAAAGCCGGTTAGTTACGTCATCAATCACCAACACGGTAAAAACGCCATTTTATAGCGCGGTTGCACAAAGAAGTTTCCAAGGAAAAACAAGGCTGGTGTTTAGATAGTTATAAAAAAAAAACATCACAGGAGTAAGACCCGCTCGTGTTAGCCTTAAGTTGCTTTAAACAATTTATCATTGTCCTGAGTGGGGGGGTCGCCTGTCTAGGGCTGCAAAAAGGCAGCTGCGAGGAACTGGCTGGAGATAAGAGCTCAGTTACGCTGGATCTCTTCTCCGTTCGCAGCCCAAAAAAAAGGAAAGGGGGCTGTGAACTACGAATAAATCCTAGCACCTGAGCTTCTGCCTGCCCCTTTCTGCCAGAAAGGGGTGATATCTATTGATCTTAATTAGATATACAGACCAGACCTCTGAGAGGGGCTCCGTTGAGCTCCTTCGGCGACAGGCTCCTCCCACAGGAAGTCCACGTGCTCTCTTTCTCTCTCTCTCTCTCTCTCTCTCTCTCTCCTTCCTTTTGTCTCTCTGTCCCTTTTTCCTTTTTTTCTTTCATCTCTCACTTTTTTTCTTTTTTTTCTCTTTCTTTTTTTCTCTCTCTGCGTGAGTCTGTCTGTGTGTGTGTGTGTGTGTGTGTGTGTGTGTGTCAGTGGTGGGTTTCAAAAAATTTTGGAACCTCTTCTGTAGGTGTAGCCTGCTTTCCGGGTCCACTGATGGAACCTCTTCTAACAAGTTCAGTAGATTTGATGAACCGGTTCTACCGAACTGGTGTGAATTGGTAGGAACCCACCTCTGAAGGAGACCCTATACCAAATGTCTGTCTAATGTGTTCTTAAAACCTCCAGTGGTGGTGCATCCACAATTTCTGGAGGCAAGCCATTCCATTGATCAATTGTTCTCACTGTCAATAAATTTCTCCTTAGTTCTAGATAGGTTCTCTCTTTGACAAGTTTCCAACTACTACTTCTTGTCCTGCCCTCAGGTGCTTTGGAGAATAGGTTGATCCCTTCTTCTCTATGACATCCCCTCAAATATTAGAAGAGTGCTGCCATCACCCCTAGTTCTTCTCTTCGTTAGTTTAGACTTATCCAGTTCCTGCAACAGTTAATCAAACTTTTTATCCTCCAATCCCCTAATTATCTTTATTGTTCTTTTCTGCGCTCTTTCGAGAATCTCAACATCTTTTTTGTATTGTGGTGACCAAAACTGGATGCAGTATTCCGTGTCATCTTATATTGTGGTGCAATATAAAGCAATACTAACATTTCATATGATCTTGATATCTGTTGGTGATGTTTAGGATCACTTTGGCTTTATGGCAACTGTAACACATCTGGCTCATACTTACGTGGTTGTCCACTAGACTGCTAGATCACTCTCACAGTTACTGCCGCTGAGCTGGATACCACCTATTCCACACCTGTGCATTTGGCTTTTCTTGCCCAAGTGTAAAAACCTTTTTTTCCTCATCACTTAATTGCATTTTGTTGGATAGGGTCCAGTGTTAAAGTCTGAACCTATCTTCTAAAGCAGGGGTGTCAAATGCACTGGCCATGCTCACCCCTGGTTTAGCAAAGGGGGAAAAAACTTATGATACATCATGTGATGACAACATGACGCCACGAGTTTGACACCCTTGTTCTAAAGTGTTGGCTGTTCCCCTGTGTTTGGTATTGGTTTGCAAATTTGATGAGTTCCTCTTCTATCCCCTTATCTAAATAATTTATGAACATGTTGAAGAGTACTGGGCTTAAGACAGAATCCTCCATATAGATGTAGTTCCATTAAGGACTACATGTTGAGGGTGGTTGGTCAGCCCATTATGAATCCATCTGTGGTGATGCTGTCTATCCCATATTTTTCTACCTTACCAAGAAGTAGTCTGTAGCGTACTTCATCCAAGTATACAATGTCTACAGCATTTTGCAGGTCCACTAATTTAGTCACTTGTCAAATAATGCAATAAGGTTTGTCTGGCACGATCTGTTTTTGACAAACCCATGCTTTGCGGGTTTCTAAGTATTTGCAGATGCATTCCTTATCTTTTTCCATGTTCTTCCCAGGATTTGATGTGAGACTGTTTCCTAGATCTATTTCCCCTATTTTTTGAACATGGGAACCACATCACCTCTTTTCCAGTCCTCTAGGAGTTTCCCAGTACTCCATAGTCTTTGAAAGATATGGTTAATGACTCCAAGTTCATGTCTGCCAGCTCCTTCAGAACTCTGGGGTGTAATCCA
The DNA here is from genome assembly GCF_009769535.1 of Thamnophis elegans. Classification (NCBI taxonomy): domain Eukaryota; kingdom Metazoa; phylum Chordata; class Lepidosauria; order Squamata; family Natricidae; genus Thamnophis; species Thamnophis elegans. The sequence goes on along the minus strand of NC_045541.1, from coordinate 13,607,379 downwards.
TCCGGTCTGCTGATTTCAACTCGTCTAGAGAGGATAGGTGTTGTCTTACCATTTTCTTACCTATTTTGACATACATTCCTTATTCTGTCACCTACAGTTTTGTTTTTGATACGTTGGACTATTTTTTTCCTTTCGTGTAAAGACAGATGCAAAGAATGAATTAAGCAGTTCTGCTTTCTCCCTGCTGCCTGTCATCTCCTTGCCATATTCTCCCATCAGTGGACTGTTTGACTTTTTTCTTGCTTTTTACATTGAAATAAACTTTTTAAAATTATTTTTGATATTTGTTGTAAGTCTTAGTTAATTCTGAAGCTTAGCTTTCTTGACTTCATTTTTGGAGATTTGAGCTATATGCTGGTATTCTGCTTTAGTTATGTGTCTCTCTTTCCATTTTTTTATACTTGTCCTTTTTGTCTTTAAAACCAGAGAGTTTTTTATGCAACCATGCTGATTTTGTCCGGGGTCTCTTGTTCTTTTTCAGTGGCATTGTACTAGACTGGACTTTTATCATCTCATTTTTAGCATACTGGGAGCCAGTGTAGTTCATTAGGGAGATATGTAATATGGATGTATCAAGATGTGCCTAAATTTGCTTGCCTTGCTGCATTTTGGAACAGTTGCAGATTTTGGACAGTCTTCAAGGGTTACTCCATGTAGGGCATATTGAGATAGTCCACCTGAGAGGTGGTCAAAGTGTGAGTGGCTATCAGCAGTGCCTCCCAGCCCAAGAAGGCGTGCAACTGGCACATAAGATGTGCAAATCTCCACCTGGACATATCTGCCACCTGCTCTTCAAAGAGGACTTATAACTGTTTTGTTGCAAATGTACAAAAATCAGCACTGAATCAGAGGCAAGTGGAATCCTGGTTCCAATTAACCTTTTCCCTTAGATTGTGATTGGCTGGTGAAGAGGGAGTGCCTTGGCTACACCCCTCTTGCTAGTTCCCACCCAAGTGAGGAGCTTCCTAAGCCTCCAAGAACTTCTGACACTGTGGAAATCATGTGAATGGTCAAGAATTCCCTTGCTGGAATTTGTAACTGAGAAGATGGGAAAAGTGCCAGAAACATGCTGACACTTCCTTCTAAAAAAAAGTAAGCTTGCTATGAGATAGGGATGCTGAGGTGGAGTTTAATTTGCCCATACAAAGCACTGTCGCTTAGGGCATCTGGATACCAAACACCAGCCAAAGAGTTTCCCTTTCATCCCCTTTGGAACTTCCCAGCCAGGTGGGAAATGCTTTTGCAGCTGCTCTAGATCAGTCAATTCAATTAAAGTTAAGGCTGACCTGTAAAGGTTGCTGGGCTGCACACACACACACTGTCTGGAGAAGCCTTGGAGACTGAAGGAACTGACATCCGATATATGGTGGTGTGTGTGTGTGTGAGAGAGAGAGAGAGAGAGATAGAGAGAACATTAAAAGTGCTCTGCTAGCTAGCCTTGATGTAAGGAAGAGTTGTTATAAATACCCGAGGGTCCTTCTTTTCATATATCAAACTTTGGAAAGGAACATACACAGCTCAAAGATTAGCCTTCCGAGGCTCCATGCCACAGATTATTTCCCTTGAAATGGACAGGAAGGGAAAGACAGAGCCAGAATCAAACAGTGTTTTCCAGCTGCCTTAGTCTGCTTTCATTATTTTCATGTCTGTTGTGAAGCTATTGTCCTGTAACATATTTGGGTCTCATCTCATTCAAATCAATGTGCGCTTGTTCTTTTATTGAGTATTTTGGCTGAAGTACTGTTGCTCAGGTGGTGTTTACAGTAACACTTATTTTGCCCTCTATAGCCCTCCTTATCAATCAAGCCCCCAGTAAGGTGAGGATTAAAAAATGCAGTGGTGAGAAGAAACAGAGTTGCTGGATTTAACAGTTATTCACACCAAAATAGCATTGAGACAAGTACACATGTTATGTGGGCCAAGGCAGTGCTTTATATGCTTTGTGGGAGAGAAGCACCTGAACCCATTTGTGTGTTTTTTTTAAGAAGGAAAAAAAAAAGCAGAGAAGAGTAGATGTGAAATTAATGGGAGCAATGGCCATATATCACTGCCAGAGCATCCCAATACTCAGCAGCAGAGCTGAATTGGGCTTTCTTCTAAATGGGAACTAGAAAAAATAATCTTTGCTTTAATTAACAGCAACTTTCCCCATATACAGTGCATCTAAACTGCTCCCTATTCACAGAGCACTATGTTACTGTCCAGAAAATAAGTCACTCTTTAAAGATATACGCATGGTAACATCTCTTTTTTTTCAGGGGGTTAGACAAAAATGGATTGGCTGTGCTATGAGCAAATGAACCATCCTCTCTTCCCCACACTCCACTGCCAATATACTCCCTCCCAATAAAACAGAATCTGCCTTGGAAACTAGGCCATCCCTATGTGGAGAGGGGGGCGAGAGAGGTAGGAAAAAAAGAAGGCAAAATATTTTCTGCTGGCAAATGCTATTTTGTCCCGGAGGGACATTTTTTTTGGACTCTCACCAATGTTTGCATAATTTAAGCATCTATACTGAAAGCAAAAGATGCATATTCCATTTTTTTTGTGAGAAATGTGTGTTGCGCAGTGGAACCCCTCCTCCTCCCCCCCCCCCCCCCCCCAAAACACCATCAAAAAATTCATACCAACTGAGGCCCAGTGGAAATATCTAACAGAACTTATCAGGGGCACCAAAAATTAAAACAAGGTTTTTAACTTCATTGGCTACACTATAACACGACAGGTTGTCTATAGCTTTCTGGGATCAAAAGCAAAGATGATTTTGGGGGGGAAAAGTGTCCTTGCACTATAGTTGCCCAAATTCTAGGAACTGATGGACTTCCTATTTTTCCTCTTTCTTATGAAAGGGGAAAAAAATGCTTAAAAGTTAAAAAGAATTTACACAGCACAACTCACATAAAATGAACCTGCCTGCGGTTTCCCAAGGGGCCTTTCGCAGACCCAGCAAAGTTTCAATAGTGAGACAGACCTCAAAATAAAGACATACGAATAATATGAAACAGAAAATAACCAGAACAGCCATAGCAACCTGTTCTGACCCCTCCCTTCTCCATCCAGGAACGAAAGCCAAAACAAACATACAAAAGAATGTTTTAATCAGTCCAGACTCTCGTTGGCTGCAAGCCCAAAATAAACAAAGAGATAAGCACTCTGGCAACAAGTCCTACAAACCTACGCAGCACTGCAAACAAGCTTCTCACAGCAAACCACTTCTCCAAGTTGGTTTCTCTTAATTCATGAACGTTGACTCCTGCAAACAGGGCATGGCACAAACAGTCTCTTTTATAATCAGGAGAGGATCTTAATCAGCATCAGCTAAGCGCAATCATATCCTACAATTGCACAGGTGTTCCTTCCGTCGAATAACCCTTTGATGGCGTGCAACCTGAAACAACTCACAAGTGTTTTCCTGAACACTTCCTTGCGATTTCTCCGCGGGTTGCCCATGACGCCAATGATGAAGGAAGACACGGACACGAGTTCCCTTCGGGATGAGACGACCCGGAGCAGAGTCCGGAGGCCTCTTTTATTGAGCATACACAAAGAAAGGGTGGAGTTGCAAGGTCTATGTGGACCAATCATGGTTGTACAAGTCTATGGTATATGGTAACTCATTTACTTCCATGTAGACCTCTGAACCTAGAGAATGCCCATAGTCAGCAAATAAATCTTTTACTAGCATGCAAACTTTTGACCCCTACTTAATACTACAGAGTCAGCAGGTCTGCCCTACTTAGTGCTGAGAGTTTACAAGTTGTGACCTCTGCCCTACTTAATGCTTCAGAGTCAGCAGTTTGTATTACTGACCTTATGGTAAATGATTACTGCTGTTGTATACGTGTTCCAGCATACCTATGCATGCCTACACTTATGCTACAACATTCCCTCTGATCCACAGTTCTGCCACCACCTGGTGGCCAACCAGTCTCTCCTCGCCCTGCTCGAAGTCGGCACCCTGTCCGGGGTCCTCCACCTCCTCCAGGGCTGACTCATAAGACCCCTCACTGTCGGAGTCTGGCGGCAGCTCCAACGGCTCCTGCCGGGCCACAACAGCAACCACCACAGTGAAGTGAACTCAAACATACCACGAGCAGAAATTCAAACAACACACTCAAGAATAAGGTAGAAAACCAATCAAAGTAAAGAAATGAAAAAGAAGAAGAGTTCTGAAACATTGCAGGGTAGTGTTCAGGACAGTATAATATTTTAAGGTTCCTTTTTTTTCCCCTTAGAATTGCTTCAACATGTTTTGTTCACGTAACACTTTTTGTTTCCTTCTAGAGTCCTTGCCATTTATGGATTTAGCCCAGCTTTCTTCACAACATTGATAATGGTTTAATTTACACACACTCCAAGGAAGCTGCAAATTCAGAACTAAAAAGCAATCAAGGCCACCAATGAGCCTGATTAAAAGCCTATCTTTCCATCAAATTAACACAACACCATAGATGATCGTCCTCCTCCTTCACACTTTTAGAGAGAAAAACAGCAAGCCGTGTAAACTCAACCCTCCCCTTGTGGACATTGTATCCTCAGAGCCTAGTGCAGCAGATCTCACCACCTGGGCAAACCCACAGGGTGACAATCTTTCCCAATTTTTATATCACTGAGCTAACGTTGCGGCTCGATCATAATTGCAGTGGCACACATCATTGAAAATGCAAAAGGAAGTTTCCAGCATCTTCCACCAGCCAGTAATCTCCTCTCCCTCCAACACTTTCATTAATGACAACCAAAAATTATGGTTTTTATTACATAGCATTATACCAGTTAAAGGAGGATGCTGTGCAAATGTTTAAATGACAGGGATTATTTCCCTCCTTCTGATACATTAGCAGGCTTCTGCACCTGGAACTGTATTGGTTGCCTATTCAATCGTGGATTTTCTACACATGCCAGGCCGCTCTGCAGATTTTAAAAGGGAAAGCAATGATCTGATCCTGCCTACTGCATAATTCTACTTTCCTACAAGTTGCCAAGTTAATCCCTCAGGTCCTGTTCTACTTGTTTTTGTCAGCCTATGCTTTTTTATTTGAAATTGTTTCGAAATCATTTCTTTAGTTGCTCTGGTGTGGCATTCATTATCTAGGAGAGTGGCTGATTCTTTTCCATCTCTGTATTTAAGAACGGCATTAATCTGTTCCCCGTTTTTGTCCGGTGTCTCCGACTGCAAAATATAGCTGCCACTTTAACGTAGCTCTCCTGTAAGAAGCTAACATAAATAATCCCCTCTCCTTTCTGAAGGTATATTTTGGCCACATTCCAGAGCTACAAAAAGGTGAAGGATATTGATGCAGACTAAAGGTACCTATACCAAGAGTTCGATAATTTCCCCAGCTCTTTTCTCCAGTCTCAGTTATCAAACTTGGGCAGTGTTTCCAGTGCTGCAGTTAGGAAAGATTAGATTCTGGATTTACAATTCTTATTTACAAAACTGTTTGTATCCCCCTTCCCTTTGAGTTGTGAGCCGCCCTGAGTCCCCTTAGGGAAAAGGGTGGCATACAAATGAAATAAAACTCTAAACTCTAAACTCTACTGCAGATTATTCCACTTCATTCTCCTCATTACATGACAATAGCTTTATGTTTCACTTCAAATGTAGCACAACACCTTTCTACTCTATGGTCCTTCCATTCATTTTTAAGCACTGGGATTTGCCCCATAGTTCTACCCCAATGGCTGCATTTTGCTCATTTGCTTGAAAGGGATCCCCTTCACAGGTTTTCAAGCTGGCACATGGACCACTGCTGAGAGGTGAACAAAATGCAGCGACCAACCCAGCTGAGAAACGGTTTTACACAACATTCGTTTTTGTTCCCTTTGAATCTGGTTTCCTAGTGGCAAATCAAACGACAGGTGTTTAGTGCAAAACCACAGCAAACAGAGCACCTTCAAGCAGATAAATAAAGCACTATATTGGATGATAAGTAAGGCCACCATTTTATATTCAGGGTCCTAATCAGTGTCAGAATCCAAAAAGAAGAAACTAGAATGGCAAGCTTGTTCTACCAAGCTTGTTCTGCAGATGAAAAGGGGTGGACTGCTCTTTTCCTAACAAGGGTAAACAAAATTGATGGCAATCATGCAATCTAATGCCAGGAAATAAATATGAATATATAGCACTCTTTTCCAACGCACATACTCTTTTGTGTATTTATTATTGTGTTATCCCCCTTTTTATTAATAATTTGTTTAAATCGCTGTAGGAAAGGAATAAAAAGAAGAAAAGATGGAAAAAGACACAGTGAATGAAGGACACATTATCAATAAATATGTGCAATTATCATAAAAGTCCTTAAATTTATTATTTCATTGATTAAATAATGTATAGAACTAGGTTCATTATATACCAAAATTATCTACAAAAATCAAAATATTAATATTGATAATACCACTACTTGCCATTGTTCTAAAACTAAATGCTCATAATCATAGAAAAGGAAAGTGAGATGGAAAAGAATAATTACATTTTTTAAAAGGAAAAATAAACAAAAACAATATTCCCTGTATAAAATATTTTATTCAATTTTCACATTCCATTTGCAATCATTTATATACAGGGTATTTACTATAAGAAAAGAAAAAAAAAGAAAAAGGGAATAAAACGAACAAATAAAAAGGAAACACAACTCATCATTCACAACCCCACCTAACCCTTGCATCCTCCATACACCCCATCTACCCCCTCCAACTTTCCTTTCTCCCTCTAACACTCCCCTCCTACTTCCCTTTCCCCTCAAACCTTCCTTCTCCCCTTACTCCCCAGACACCCTCCTTACATTCCCCTTACTCCTTACATTCCCCTTACTCCTTCCTTACTCCTCCCTCTTCCTTCCCTCTACCTCCCTCCTTGGTGTATGCCTTTATTCGAGTATTGTTTGATCTGATAAAAGTAAAGTGAACCAAGGAAAATAATAATAATAATAATAATAATAATAATAATAATAATAATAAAAAAAGAACCACCGTATATAAATACATTCTTGTTCTTATTAAAACTATATTAACACCCCCCCACCCCACCCCCCACAATCCCCATCCCTAGTCCTCCCGACTTCCCAGGGCCCACACCTGGCACTACCTTCTATCTAAAATATCTTGTATACATATGGATTAAAAAATAAAAGTAATATATCAAAAAAAAAAAAAAAGAAAAGCAGAGAAAGAAGAAAAAAAAAGGAAAAAAAGAAAAGAGAAAAGAGAAAAAAGAAAAAAAGAAACCACTCTTTGTGTTGATCTCAGCCCCCCATCTTTATCTATGCTTAAATAGTATAAATCATTCTATCTATATTTTATTCTCATCTCTTACTTCTTTGCTATTTACCCCGACCTTCTGTAGGCTCTCCCGTTCCCTTCCTAAACCTCATGATCCCTTCCAATAAGATTTAAGCAACGTGGTTCATGCCATATATTCAAATATAACTTTACAGACAAGTAATCAAACTTTCCCTTCTAGTAAAATTTAAACAACGTAAGTGATCTTTCTTTACCCCTTTTTCAAACAGTAATTCAAAATAATCTAACCAGATTTCCCCTTCTTAGTAAAGTTAAGCAGCGTAGATCAGATATTACTTTACACAGGAATCAATTTCTATCTTAAGATAATTCCAACCGACTTCCCCTTCTAATAGAATTTAAATAACTTAGTTCATTCCACATGTATTTTACCCTCATCCCCCACTTGTCTGATATTTACCACTATCAAATTTATACTACCATTTGTTTAAAATATAACTCAGAGCGATTTGTAGCATAAATCATTCCACATATTCCAATAATACTTTCAGCAAGAGTCAGTTAACCTTCTATTTTAAGGTAGTCGCTTCTAACAAAGTTTAAACAACATAAATCATTCCGCATTCTTTTTACAGTTATCTTAAGATAATCCCAAGCGGCTTCCTATTCTAATAAGCTTTAAACAACATAAATTTTGCCCTCTTCCCTTGCTTGTCTGGTATTTACCTCAAATAACGTAGTTCATTCCACATGCATTTTACCCTCATCTCTTGCTTGTCTAATATTTACCACTATCAAATTTATACTAGCGTTTATTTGAAATGTAACTCAAAACTATTACAACCAACTTTCCCTTCAAATAAAAGTTAAATAGCATGGATCATATTCAAATAATACTTTCAGCAGGAGTCAGTTAACCTTCTATTTTAAAATAGTCCCATCTAACAAAGTTTAAACAACATAAATCATTCCGCATTCTTTTAACCACTATCAAATTTATGCTAACGTTACTTTAGAATCTAGCTCAAAGTAGTTTCACCCAGCTTTCCCTTCTGATAAAAATTAGTCCACTTTTTCTACCGGAGAGAGGTCTCAAACCCCCATTCAGTCCTCAACTTTAGGAAGTCTTTTGAAGTATCTAAATTCTCGATCTGCGTTCTTCTGCTTCTCCGAGGGAGGAGGGGCTACCCCCTCCATCTTGCAGCCGCATGGCCAGCCGTTTGCTTTCTCCTTCCGCTTGTCTCTCCTCTCTTCCAAGCGCATCAGGAAGTCCCGCCTTCAGAATCCTACAATAGAAATCTTGAGCCTCTGAAACAGAGTTAAGACGAAATCTTTGATTCTCAAATGTAACCGTGATGCCGGCAGGGGCCTCCCATCTGTATCGAATCTGTTGACTCCTAAGCTCTTTAGTTAAAAAGGTGTAGTCCCTTCTTGCTTTCAACATCTGGGAAGGTATATCTTTGAAGACAATCACGTCCTGGTCATCAACTCGGAGACTGTTATTATGAAACTTTTGCACAATCGCGTTTCTAGATTCTTTTGTAGAGAAATGTATAATTATATCCCTCGGGAGCTGTCGCTGTTCCGCTATCAATGAGTTCTGGCGATAGATTTTCCGAATCTGCCAATCAAAGTTAAGTCCCGGGCTTCCCAGCGCATGGCTGAAGGCTTCAGCAAAGGTCTGTTTCAAATTCTCTTGCTCCTTTTCACGGAATCCTCTGACTCTTATTGAAAATGCCTTCCTATCAAAATTTAGCATCATGAGCTGTTCTTCGTTATTTCTAATTTTTTCTTGTAAAATTTGAATATTGGTAGTCAAATCAAAATTAGCCTTCTCCAGACTTTCCAATTTGTTCTCTATTTCAGCAGAGTAATCCGACAGGGCAGACACGGCTGCAAACGTATTCGCCTTCATTTGATTAACTTTAGATTTTAGATCATCATAAAGTTGCAATACAAATTCCTTAAGTTCTTGCTTAAAGGCATCAAAGATTTTAAAGAGATATTCCTGTGTTAAAACTTCTCCAGTAGAGGGCGTAGGAGACAAAGGCTGTATTTCCAAAAAAGATTCTTTAAATTCTTTAGACACATTTGTAGCAAGACGCTTCTTTGATCTGGGTGCCATAATAAATAAACAAGTAAGCAGCGCTTCGCTCCCCTCTATTTCCAAAGAAAAAGAGTTTATTTTGTTAAGGAGCGGTCTGCAGGAAGATAAGCCCGGCTAAGTACATCCAGTAATCATCCACGGAGAGAAATCGCCATTTTGAAGTCTATTTAAACAAAGAAGTCTTTAAGACGAATGGTGCTGGTATTTAAGATAGTAATAAAAGCATAAATCTCACAGGGGTGGTACCCTCCCGTATCAAATCTAGCTTGAAAAAAACTTTGTTTTGTCCTGGGGGGGGCTAGCCTGTCTGGGGCTGCCAAAAAAAAAAAAAAGGCAGCTGAGAAGAACTGGCCGGAGATAAAAGCTCCGCTTCGGCTGGATCTAATCTCTTCCACAGCCAAAAAAAGAAAAAGGCTGTGGCTTACGAATAGACCCTAGTCTACGGAGCTACCCTCCCTGCCCCTTTCTTAGCCAAAAAGGGGTGCTATCTATGATCTTATTTAGATATACAGACCAGATCTCTGAGGAGCTCGGTGGAGCCCTCCTCGGCAACAGGCCACGCCCCCAGGAAGCCAACAAAAACAATATTCCCATTGTACTCGGCTGGTGATTGTATCAAAATATTTATAGACATTGAAATTAGCAGCAGTTAGACTTATATACCGCTTCATAGGGCTTTCAGCCCTCTCTAAGCGGTTTACAGAGTCAGCATATCGCCCCCACAGTCTGGGTCCTCATTTCACCCACCTCGGAAGGATGGAAGGCTGAGTCAACCTTGAGCCAGTGAGATTTGAACCGCTGATCTGCAGATAACAGTCAGCTGAAGTGGCCTGCAGTACTGCACCCTAACCACTGCGCCACCTCGGCTCTTATCTTATCTTATTTGAGACCAACTTTCTCCAACCTGGTGCCTCTAAGACCTGATGTTAAGAATTATAGTCCAATGCATCTGGAGGACAATACATTGTAAAGGCTGCTTCAGAAACTGTCAGAAAAATGGGGAAATGTTTTATATGTAATATTGTAGACTCATGACACGATCCGCTTCTTAGTCAAATTTAGCTATATGCTAAATTATTATTTATGCCCAATTATTTATTTCCTAGGCATCTGAGTTCTAAGTAACCCTATTCTTAATAACAGTCCCTTTTATCTGGCAATCTTCTTTGATATCTGCCAGACGGTTTGGATGAATGAAACTATTTGGGTAATGAGATTCTTTTGAGTCCCAATAAAAATGGAAATAGCTCAAAACCATTTATTTCCTTTGGAAGCATGAGAAAAGGCCCATTTAAAAAGCATAAATACAAACAAAGGAAAACATTGATAACCAGACAATAAAAGATCATAAATGATAATGGTTTTGAAAAATGTTAATATTAACTCTGAAATCTAAGACAATGAACAATGAGGATAAAATGAATAGAAAGCTATACAGCAGTTCTGAAAAAGAGGAAAGCCATTTTCAGTATTAAAAAAAACCACAAATCACTATACTATGAGCACTTATGTTAGAATGATAAATGTTATCATCCAGGTCAGAATGGTTTTTATATAGTGGACACTGTAGAGCAGGGCTGTCAAACTCGCAGCCCGCAGGCCAAATGTGTCATGCACTGGGCATACCAATGCCCAGTTTAGCGAAGGAGGAAAAAGTCCCTATACATCACGTGATGCTGCCATGACGACGAGAGTTTGACTACCATGACTGAGAAGAGAAACTGGAGAACCAATATAGCTCCTGCATGGAAATAATACCAAAAGGACACATATCCTTCTCAAAGACTGCAAAATGTGCTGAAATGTGTAACGTTCAGACATCAGCCTAAAACCCCAAGGTTCAGTCGTCTTGAAAACTCCTCTTGAGCAATCAAATGGCAGCTTTTTAGACAACTTTGGAATCAACACACAAGCAACATGTATTTTTAACACAATAATAGAATACCAGAGTTGGAAGGGACCTGAGACCTTTAATCTAACTTTCTGCTCAAACAGGAGACCCTGTACCATTTCAGACAAATGGCTGCCCAATCTTTTTATTAAAAAAACCCTCCAGTGATCGAGCACAACTTCTGAGGATAACCTGTTCCACTGATTTATTGTTCTCACTATCAAGAAATTTCTCCCTTAATTCTAGCTTGCTTCTCTCCTTGATTAGCCTCCAACCATTGCTTCTTAAGAGAATCTACTGTCAGTACAGACCAATTCATGCCCTTTTGGTAATCTTGAAAGATTAGATATACCAGTTTTCTCATTTTACCAAATATCATTTGATAACGTGCATTAACAGTATAATAAAATAAGTAAAACTCATAGGAATTCCTTCCTTCCAAGTATCTCCTCTTTTAGTCCTATGGATCTAAGTTAAACAAAGAGCAACGTACAAATATATCAAAACTCTTCGTTAGGAATGAGGCAACAAAATCCCATTGGCAAATATGAAACTTACACAGTAAAGCTCATTTGGAGGTCAAAAACAAAACAAAAAATAAAAAAAAATCAAGGTTACATCAAACTGTAGGAATATATATTTATGTACACGTGTGTTATGGGGACGGAAGAGAAGTGAACATGCTCGTATGTATGCATTTCGTGCAACCTGTTAATTTCATCATCCACAATATGATTATCAAATAATTGGAGAATCTACAAACAGAGCTGTATCTCTAAAAGTGCTATTAAAAGACTCTCTAAAACAGTAAGTTGCAAGCTGGAATGAGAAATTGTAGAGTGGAAACTTAAATCTGAACCCTAATATAAAAAAAGAACTATTCTCAATTTTTAGCCCATTCAAGAAAAAGTGACTCAGCAATATAGGTATTATCTGAGTACAGTCAGTCCCAAAAGAACGTGATTAAATTGGAATTTAATTTAAGTCTCATGAATTTTGGTCCTCTTGTAATATATGGGGTTGTATAAGCCAGTTTCTATGCATATTCACGCAAAGATAAGGCCCATATATACAGAAAATATGGCTTGTCACTTTCATAACTATTTATAGGATTTATTTGTAACTTAATATTTATCTGGCTAGCTTGCACTTACTATTTGCAAAAAGGCCAGACCTAAATGATAAGCAAATCAAGACGGCATTATGTTGAAATAAACATGCTCAGCTGTCACTTTTAAAGCCTTCATTTGTCTATTTAATTTGGTATAAATTTTCCTTCCAATGCTTTGGTTCTAAAATTCATATTCAGAATGGATAAGTATCTCTGGAGGAGAGATCCAAAACAACAGTGACATTTTGGAGAATGCAATGCTAACATAAATAATCAGGTACATGTAACAATAGTAGTAACAGCAGATGGAGATAGAGTGCCAGTTAAATAGTGAATAAAACAAAATTCTACCAGAAGTAAAACATCTCTCTGAATTTCTATTTTAGAACAGCTAAGAGTTTTTGTTTTGAGTAAAATGCAAAATGTCACTTCCCATAGGAAAACATAATCTTAGCAGTTGCAATACAAGATGAAATAACAAATCTAGAAAAACCACAGTAACAAGTCTGCAAGGGAATTGGGGGAGGGGAGAGTTTTAAGAAAACATTCCTACCTCCATCACCTGATCCAGAGCCTGCATCTGTAAGGGGAAAAAAGAGGAGGGAATAAAATATATCTGCATAAAAATAGCTCCTATGTTTGCAAAGCCAGATTCCACTTCATTAAAAGTCTGCTAGCAAATTATGCTTTTGATGTCATTCCTCTGCAAATTGATGTACAGTACATTGTACTCTCGTGTATTTTGATTTATCCATACTCTTTTTGATGCTGATATGTGCTTGCCAAGTGCCTTAACAAAGCTGCTACTACGTTTGCTACTCTTAATTCTCTTGCACAACCCAGTGATTACTAAGATAGTTTTAGTGATAGATAGTCTTCTTGATATTCGATAAATATGTTGCATTTTTAAATATCAGTTTTCAAAACAACCAAAAAAAGGACTCATGAGTTATAAGGCCATCCATTCATGATCTTTGATGCACTGACCAGAGTTTTGCATCCCCATAATACCAGCTCAGGTCTGTGATAGACATCGGTCAATAGAAAAGATGAGCAGGTGAAATGCTAGTTTTGTCCACATCACCAAGGTTCAAATTGGGTATTATTCCCCCAAACCTGTATGAGACAGAATATTGCAACCTGTTCTGCTCTGTGGCTTGGGCTGAAAAGGGAGCCAATTACAGGACTCCATGAAACATTGAACTGGCCTGCTGGAAAGTCTTGTCCTAAAAGCAAAAGAGCTGTGGAACCACTACCCCAGAATTGATGGAAAGCTTTCAAGATTTGAGAGGGGGCTATAATCCTCTGGAGGACCACGTGAAATCCAAGGCCGCTATCTGCACATCTAGACCAGTGTTTTTCAAATTTGGCAACTTTAAGACGTGTGGAATATGCTGGCTGGGAATTCTGAGAGTTGAAGTCCAGGTACCTTAAGATTGCTAACTCTTAAAAACACAGTTCTATAGAAACAGTTCCAGGAAGGCTCATTTGCACCCATTTGCACTACTCAGGTGACCCTGATGACCAGTGGTGGGTTGCAGGCGGTACGCCCCCAGTATGGGCGTACCGGAGCCTGCCTGGAGCACTGGGTATTGTTCCAGTACGGTGCTCCAGAAGGCCCACCCACCTGCCCGAGCTCCTTGCCTGTCCTTTAAGCCTTTGGTGCGTACGGCGCCTGCGCAACGCTCCGCCGAGCAGCTGGGGCGTCACGGAGGCTTGTGGAGGCATCACAGGCTGGTACGACACATGCGTGTGGTGCGCATGTCTCTTTGTGTGCCATGCACATCCATGTGGACAACGCTGGGCCCGTTCCAACCGTACCGGTTGGAATAGGATCCGGAACCCACCACTGCTGATGACAGAGATAAACCTCCGGGTGGACTCAAGGACTCTCTAAAAGAATGCAAATTAACCAGCTTCCCTGCAAGGAGTATAAATCCTTCCATTTCACCACCATCCAGTCAGAGCTGAAGAAGCTTCTTGGATGAGAAGCAAAATGTCTTCAAAGAAAAACCAGAAAGTCCAGTTGCCTCTTGAAAAAGCACCTTTGGGACAACTATGACTTGGATGACTGAGAATCTCCATAGTCACTGATCTACACACTACACACTACACACTACACACTAATCCAGAAAGTCCAGTTGCCTCTTGAAAAAGCACCTTTGGGACAACTATGACTTGGATGACTGAGAATCTCCATAGTCACTGATCTACACACTACACACTACACACTAATCCAAGAGCTAAACTGCGAAGAATTACAGCTTTAGCAAGCAGACCTCAAATGCAACAAAAAAAGGAATTGATTTACTAAGGACAATATCAGAAAGCCAGGAGCGATCCCAACAAATTGGAAGTGTTGCAGCATATAACAGAGACTTCAAGCATATGACAATTACAGGTAGCCCTTGGTGAATAACAGTAATTGGACCAGCAACTGCATCACCAAATGACGAGTGTAACATTACATGACTGCACTAACTTGGTATGGCAGTTCTGGCAGTTCCAGCTGTAGTCATCAGGTGAAACCCACCTGGTTGTTGGGTACGATGTCACATAAACTCAATTTGCAACCTCCTGCTGGCTTCCCCATTGATTTTGCTTCTCAGAAGATGGCAGTGAAGGTTGAAAAGGGTGATCACATGACATTGGGGCACTGTGACCTTCAAAATTGTTTTCCAGAAGTCAAGGGCCTGATCATGGTTTCGATTTCAATTTCGATTTTATTGTATTTCTATGCCGCCCTATTCCCAGAGGGACTCAGGGCAGCTCACAAACCAGTCGGGGGGGGGGGGGACAAACAAGAAAAAAAGACACGGACAAACAATACCACAGTTTAAAAACAATCAACAGCCACACCATTCGAGCAGGGACAAGAACTCATCAGCCCCAGGTCTGTCAGAACAGCCACGTTTTAAGGGCTTTGCGGAAAGCCTGGAGGGTGGTGAGGGTCTGAATCTCCACGGGGAGCTCATTCCAGAGGGCCAGAGCAGCCACAGAGAAGGCCCTCCTCCAGGTGGTAGCCAATCGGCATTGGCCGGTGGATGGAATTCGGAGGAGGCCTAATCTGTGGGATCTAATCGGTCTGTTGGAGGTAATTGGCAGCAGGCGGTCTCTCAAGTACCCAGGTCCAATACCATGAAGGGCTTTATAAGTGACGACTAGCACTTATAAAGTGCTGGGGTTCTGCAATAGACACAACTTTGAGCATTGGCATAAGAGTCCTTGTTGAGTGCCATCGTAACTTCACACAGTTGCTAAACAAATGGTCATTAATCTAGGACTACTTGAATATGCCTAGATGACTAGTTAAGAAAAGTTCTTAAGTTAAAAAGTCCCACAATTGAATTTCAAATGCACATTCAACATCTGGGGACGAGCATGAAGAGGACAGTTCTAAAAGAAATTTTGAATTTTAATCAGGTTTTTTCCCCCCCAATGAATCTAAAAAGAAGGCAAGCAGCAAAGATCAGTGCCTTGCTTTACGAGAAATTCTTGTCAGAAATGCTTTTTTCAGTGTCGCAGATGATTAGGAAGGTAAAGGAACAACCTGCAAGATACAACATTGGAATTCTGCCCTAATGTTGGGAATCAAAATCCCAAATTGTTTATAGTCAGATCCATTTAATTCAGGGCAGGCTGCGATCTCCCTCTGTGTTTCTAATTGGTTTTTTTTTTTAAAAAAATGTCCATTTTAAAATGAAACTGAAACACCTCTCAAAGCATAGCTATGTTTTGGCAAACACAACAGAGCATTCATCACGCATCTAGCAAAAAAAAAAGACAGAGAGACAGCAAATGATTGTATACATTTTTTTTTAATGTATAGCGCTGTGCTTGTTTTCCAGAGTAGGACGTAGAAATAGGACTATTTTTTTCTATTTTTTTATTTTAATTTTTATCAATTTCATATATACATTCACAATTATATGATCTCATAACTGTTATTAATAATATGTATTTATAACAATTTTTCCCTACTGTTGACAATATACTTGAAGATTGCTTTTTTAACATCCCATAGATCCATCTTATCTTACAACGGTCCTACTTCTTCTTCCCTCCCTCTTTCCTTCCCTCGTTTCTTCTCTCCTACTCCCCTTCCTTCCCTCCCTCCTTCCCCTTCCCTCCTTCTCTCCTTCCCTCCCTCCTTCCCCTTCCCTCCTTCTCTCCTTCCCTCCTTCCTTCCTTCCTTCCCTCCTTTCTTTTCTCCTTCTCTCCTTCCTTTCCCCCTTCCTTTCCTCCTTCCTTCCCCTCTTCCTTCTCTCCTACATTCCCTCCTTCCTTCCCTCCTTGCTTCCCTCCCTAAAATAGGACTATTTTATCACATTACTGCCAATTGCAATGAAACGTCCCTTGAAGCTTGCCCTCTGTGATTCCAAATGAGATTATCATCCTTCTTACGTGAGGATCCTTCTGAACGGGAAGTCTATGAAATACCTGCTTAATCTTTAATTTTCTCTCACGAGGGGAACAAGATTTCATATTTTTTTTAGCCCTTCTCCCCTACTTGTCTCCTGAGCTAGCCTTCGTATCCCCCAACCTCAGCTGGAAGAAATATAGATTACCGCTTCTGCAACTTGATCCGCAAGTGAAGGCCTTTGTCTCATTCCCTGCTGACCACAGAGGCAATTTACATTCATCTTGAGCTGTTCTGATGTTAGAGCGGCATTTTCTCTTTTCTCCCAATACAAACTGAATAGCCTGCCATGCCTCATTTACATTGACTTAGTCAAGATCTGGGTTTGATCCAACTCTCATTCACCCCTTGAAGTTGTTGAGTCCCCCCCCCTTCCCCTACTTTTCCTCTTCCCTAACAATGTATTCCAGGGCGATATTGCTTCTAGCAGTGGGAGAATCCAGTTCTTTCAAACTGAGTCTTTCCCCTCAGTACCAAAAGATCATCGCTCCCAGTTCCCCTGCCAGATTGTATTGTATTGTATTTGGTTTATTTGTATGCCACCCTTCTCCAGGAGGGACTCAGGGCAGCGAACAACTCAGGGGGGAGAGGGAACATAAACAACAGTACACATAATTAAAATACACAAAAATCATACAGCCATACCAGTCGAGAGGGGAGGGGAACTCATCAACCCCAGGCCTGCCGGCACAGCCAGGTTTTGACAGCTTTCCGGAAGGCCTGGAGAGAGGTGAGGGTCCGAATCTCTGCGGGGAGTTCATTCCAAAGGGCCGGAGCTGCTACAGAGAAGGCCCTCCCCCGGGTAGTAGCCAGATGGCATTGGCTGGTGACGGAACCCGGAGGAGGCCGACCCTGTGAGATCTGACGGGTCTTTGGGAGGTAATTGGCAGCAGGCGGTCTCTCAAGTACCCAGGTCCAATACCATGAAGGGCTTTATAAGTTACGACTAGCACTTTGAAGCGTATCTGGAGACCGATCGGTAGCCAGTGCAGCTCGCGGAGGATAGGTGTAACGTGGGTGTACCGAGGTGCACCCACAATCACTCGCGCGGCTGCATTCTGGACGAGTTGAAGTCTCTGAATACTCTTCAAAGGCTGTCCCATGTAGAGCGCATTGCAGTAGATCCAGCGGAAAATCCCCAATCTGCTTAGACGGTTGGCAAGATAAGGGACAAAATGGTTCCTAAGCTGCCAGTTCTCGCCACAGGATTGGAGAACTGCAATTAAAGAATCTGGGTTTGCTCTCATTTGCTCACTTTGCAAGCTTTCCGAGCAATGATCTGAAGCACTTGGTTGGGCAGCTTTTTTTAAAAGGGGGTCTTCAGCATCCCTCCTACTTCCCACACCCTGGATCAGCTCTCTCAGGAAAAGGTTTTACAGATAGCTAGACCCAGGGGGACATCGAAAACGTACCTCCTTCCATAGGGAGAATAATAGGTAATTGTTGCACATTTGAATGGACTGGAAGAAGACTCCAGTGCTTCTCACACATTGTAACTAGTAATGTTTTTCTTTTACCTTCACCACCGGTTTGAAACCAAGAGTGTGCATGTGCTTGCTGTGCATGCGCAGAGCGTCCGTGATGACCTCTGAGCCAGTGAGTGGACTCTCCACCACTACCGGTTCGCCCGAACCAGGGCTAACCAGCAGAATATCTCTGATTATAACCTAATACATTGTAATGCATTATGGCATCCTAGTGGCCCACATTCTGAGGTAAAATAAGCTATTCCTATAATAAATACCATGCTGTTGTTCAAGACATAAGGCCCCTTTTATTCCTTCAAGCCTACGATTTATGTCTCACATACTAGTTGGCAATTCCCTCAACTTTTCTGTGAGATCTTGCCTCTGTTGAGAATATGAAAGAGAATAATTTAGTCCAAAGGCCAAAAGCATTCTGGCCATTTGGGAGATTTCCAAGACAACTTTTTTCGTTTTTAGTTTAGCAGGGTCAAACATTTGGATGAGGAACTGGTAAGAAATCTCAGGGTTGTAGAAAAGACACATGGAGAGGGGGGGAAAATCCTAAAACATAGTTGGCACATCATTTCTACCAGAGGACATTCCTCTTTCTGTTATTGTGATTTGCAATAACATGGTTTAAAAGATTAGTCCCACTTCCAGATTTCACTATAAAAAGTGAGAACAATGCCTTAAAGGAACAAAATATATGATTACAGGCACCCTGAGTAGGTGATCTCCCATTATTTCAATCACATGAAAAGGAGAACATTGGGTCTCCCTTTTAGCACTAAACAGACACCTGTAACTTAGGAAAAGAATCTGAAATTCATAGCCACTCTTCTTTCTTCTCAACTTTCCAAATTTTAGATTTGCATTACTGATATTCAACTGCAAACCATCAAAGGACCAAGTTTTTATTCTATTTGACACTTCCAAATTATCAGGTAGGAGAAGCTCAGCTATCTAATCCAAATCCAAATCCATCTGCCCCATTCCCTTGTGACACTGTCTCTCTGATTCTCAGATGCTAAAAACATTTCCTCAAATAACAACTGCTGGCCCCAAAGCACTCCTCTAGCCTTCCCCTAGTTGGACAAATACATTTTGCCCCAATCATTAGTTCTCTTCCTTCCTACAAAAGTCATAGAGCCATTTCTGGCTACTAGCCTCAGTTCTAGAATGCCATGACAAGAAATCGGAATGCATTTCCTGTTGTGGCCCAGCAGGAGCCGTTGAAGCTGGACTCCGATAGCAAGGACCCCTATGAGTCTGCTATGGAAGATGTGGAGGACCCTGGGCAGGGTTCAGACTCAGAGCAGGGACCAGAGAGGCTGGTTGGCCACCAGGAGGTGCCTGAGGCATGGGGAAGACCAAAGGGAGTTTGTCCCTGACGTCAGGCAACATAGGGTGAAGAAAGGGAGGCAGCAATTACGGAGACAGACTCATAAGAGATAATCAAGCCCAGATGGTTGTGGCTTGGCCCCTCCCAAGAGAGTATATAAGAAGAGACTTTGGGAGGAGTCCTTTTGCAGGACACAACCATTCGTAACAATCTGGAGAAGCTCTTGTCTGCATTGTCTGTTGGAGTCTTGGTTGCTGCCAACTTCTTGCCTGTGAGTCGTGTTTGGGCTTTCAGCCAACAGGATTGTAATTGCTGTAAATAAAGAGTGGCAAACTACTATGCCTGTGTCGGTGTTAATCACCGGACGGAGGGGGGTCAGAACAATTTCCCATACAATAGTGGCATTAACTCACCAACTATGGCTTTAAAATATTTTAGTTTTATTATCTATGCTTATCTTAGTCTAATTTAACTGCCTCAGAGTTAGTTTAACACCTAAAAACTGCCACAAACAAACCAACGTTAAGTAGCCCAGCCTTTCTTGAGCCTATTCCTCCACTAGGAGAAACAGCTTCTGCATTAATAAATATTGTATAGATGGGTTTATGCATCACACTAAGACAAAATATGGTTTCTTTGGTATTGTAAATTGTAAGGTTGTTGCACCATGATTAATGTATGATTGTACTGTATGAACCTAGACAGTTGTGGCTTACTCAAAATATAAATCCCTGTTTAATGAAGTTGACCTTTAGGTGGCAAAATATCTTACACAAATTTGTCCACAATTAGATCTACTCTCCCCTTTATATCTATCTATCTATCTATCTATCTATCTATCTATCTATCTATCTATCTATCTATCTATCTATCATCTATCTATCTATCTATCTATCTATCTATCTATCTATCTAATCTATCTATCTATATCTATCTATCTATCTATCTATCTATCTATCTATCTATCTATCTATCATCTATCTATATCTATCTATCTATCTATCTATCTATCTATCTACCTACCTACCTACCTACCTACCTACCTACCTACCTACCTACCTACCTACCTATTTATCTATCTTGATCAAACAAAGCATTTTGGGAAACCTAGTTATTCATATATTCTGCCATCTTTAACTGTGCACATTGGGCAAAACACTGCAGAATAAATAAAATGAATTCTTGAAGAAACGGCAAGGGTTTCCCAGATAAGGAAAGAGGATGCCAAAGCAAGCAGAACTGATTGGGCTGCAGCATGAAAGGCACGCTTTCAATTATTGATCTAGGATGAATCTGACAGGAGCACAAAGGAGTACTCATGAAAATACACAGTACTGGTTGGGCTCGCTTGTCAACGGATTCCTGGATAACAATATGTAGCACAAAGCCCGCTGTACCTACCGGTGGCACACGATCCTTCTGACGCCACAAGTATTTCACTTTGCTGCTTGCAGGCAGCTTGCCTCAGATAGCATTCATTCTGATAGGTGTCGCCATTGGACCCACACACAGGCACATAGTCGCTGTTACACTAATGAGCAAAAAGAAAAAGAAAACAAGAGACAGTGCAGTTAGTAAAGATATGCACAAATGTGAAGCCCTTTCACTTTTACGTTTCAGGCCCCTGACTGCAGATAGTCGTTAAAGAACAAATTGTAAGGTTGTAATTAACATCCACTTTCCTAAACCTTTCCAGGTAGGCAGCTTGCCCAGATGGAACAGACACAGTCCTCTATAATATTTCAGAGGTTCTGCTAGGATTAAGGGGTTCAGGATGAGTTGCAACCTACCTACCTACACTATATTACTGGTTTTATCTTTCTCTGTTCTTTCTTATTGTCTCCCTTCCCTCAGTGTTTCTGTGATGTTGTAATCTCATTCCACCCTTTTTCAATTTCTTCTTCCTTTGGGCAAACAGACTCATTTAAAAATTAAAGGAAAACCGAGCAAGGATGCTTATGATATTGCTTGATAAAAATATAAGGGGGGGAAAAAGAGCAAGTATTATAGGTAGAGCAGGTGAAAGATTTGCAGAAACCAGGATTTATCTCTTTGGAATTATTATTGTTATTATTACTATTTTTTAAAAAAATGCATTTTAATCAATGGGATGGGACTGAATGGGAAGATTTCCAAGCTGGTGCAGATGGGTTCCTGATCTGGCCTCTAAGTAACACAGATGTAGAAAGATGCTCTTTCTAAGAATCAATAATTCAATTCAATTAAAATAAGGTATATCACAACAATTATTACTCCCTATTTAATCCAGGCAAGGCTGTGGACAGAGCAGGCCAGATCTGGATCTAGCTGATATCATGCCTGGAGTATATTTGGTAGCATCCCACAAATATCTATGTCAAATATTTCCTGCCTATTGTGTACACATCAGTACTCTGTCTAATTTCTCCTTGACATAAGGGGGACGTAGTGAAAGTTGACAAGATGAACACATTTCACGGTCCCTTTGCAAGTCACTTGAAGAAGCCAAAAGATTAACCACTGCAGTAATGATTATGGAGATGATGGAAGAGTAGGCACAATCACTGAGTATTGTTCTGCATCAAAGTTTTTTGAAGGGATATTAAATTGTTGCTTGTCTTGAAGCACCGCAACTGCAATTAATGGGGTATTTCATTAGGCACTTAAATATGTGTCCTGATATCACATATAGTTCCATTGCCTGGTGATTGTGGTGACAGAGGAATAACTTAGACCACCCTTAAGGTAAACTTGCCCTCTCTCCAAATTAAGGCTCGTGGCATTCCCAATCAAGTAAATCTGTGGGACAAGATGGCTTTCTCTCTCCTCATTTCAAATCCAGAAGCCAACTATTAGTCACACTGGGGAAGCTTCTTTCATTGCGCCCAAGGATTGCTGCTTAGTTGAGTGAGTAAAACAGGTTGCTTGGCATATCCAGCTATTCTGGTTCTGACACTTGCCTTACAATAGGACTGGCCTGGGTACTTTATAGAGCCAAGGTGGTGCAGTGGTTAAATGCAGCACTGCAGGCTACTTCAGCTGACTGCAGTTCTGCAGTTCGGCGGTTCAAATCTCACTGGCTCAGGGTTGACTCAGCCTTCCATCCTTCTGAAGTGGGTAAAATGAGGACCTGGATTGTTGTTGGGGGCAATATGCTGACTCTGTAAACCGCTTAGAGAGGGCGGAAAGCCCTATGAAGCGGTATATAAGTCTAACTGCTAACTGCTATTATTTTACACTGCACTGAGGAATTTGAAGGAAAATGTGTGTGGGGCTGCTCAAAGACCCAGTCCTGGGTTTTGCAGATCACAGTGTCATTGGGGGTGGGGGTGGGCGTTTATTACATATTAGCCAATCTGGATTTTCACTCTTAACTTGCCATACCATTAGGAGTTGTGGACGAACAATGGAGCTTAATGTTTTCTCCTTGTGCATATTAAGAAGAAAACTGTTTGCCTCCAGTTACAATTAACTATCCCTTCTAAAATGGAGAATTGTGGTTTCCTGTTAGCTTATTAAATAGGAACGCCAATCTGCTTAGGTAAATTGGCATCAAACTGCGGTACCTCATTAATATAAGAGCTAACTGACCTAACCAGGCTGCAAGATGTAAGGCAGAGGAACCAATGCTTCCATTGTAAATTAAAGAGACAGCATCTAAACAAGCTGCAGAATATTATTGGCCCTGGCAAAACAAAGGTAAAACCAAAGATTCAAAGATGAACCTGACAGCCCTAATAACAGAAGGCTTGTGCAAGTTCATATGCGGTAGATATATCATTGAGAAGGGTGTTATTGATTGGAAACTACTGCAGTGACAACAGAAGTAATACCAACTCAAACTTCACAATAAAAGATATTTTGTCCCAGCTGTTCTTGTATGCAGCACTGATGCTCAGTGCAGCTGATCTGACCCTCTTTTTTCCACTTCATGCAGAGCCAGACATATTAAGTCCAGAGTTATTCATATCATGGCAAAGTCACGTGGGTAAGAACGAGAGAGCACCTGCAGTTAATGATTAATCCACACTCTATCAGCCCACCTGAAATTCCTGCTAAGCATGGGAGGCCATCAGCTTTCTCATCTTCTATCAGAAGAAAAGGGCAGCTTCCCCCACTACCACCCTTGTTCATATTAATAAAAATAATTTGATTTTATGATGAAAATTAGGCAACCCACCGGGTGCAGTTATCACAAGAAAATCATACTCAGTGGCATTAGAGATACTTGGCTGGGCCCTGTACTAGATAATTATGCCAGGGATGTGATTATCTCATGATTACTGTACTCTTGATATGTCTCATTGTTTAATTAGAACAAATGTAATGATCAAAATTATTATTATTTACAAATGATAAGCTCTGTTTAAAACTAGCTAAAAATAGGAAGAAGTCACACTGTCAATTAGTTGTTCTACACTTAAATATCTAATGGCATACTAAGATACATGATGCAATTGAGATGAGGAAAAATGACAGACCAGAGGAATGATTATATAGGCAAATAGAAAAGTTATCCTAGTTGACACTTCCACAAAGAAGCAAATTCCAGAAAATTATTACTACTTGGGCAATGTGGGCAGTTAGCTAAGAAATGAAACATCTTCTCATATTCCTTACGCCATAATGCTTCTGATCTTATTCATTCATACAGGCTTGAAGTCTAACTTTCACTAATCATCTGTCCAATATTATCCTCTACAAACCAATGAAATTTCTGTGAAGATTCTCTGCTAAATTGGTAATTTTTAAATAACATTTTCCGTTTTGATTTATCTGCTGAAATAAGTCTGACAGCCTCATGGAGAGGCAGTGTGATATGATAACCTCTAGTCCAAAGATAACAAGTACTAGCTAGATCTAAGGTCAAATTCCCCAAATGGAAACACATTGGGTGACCTTTAGACATTCACTGGCTGAATTCTGATATAATATGAAATCATAATCGGATCTTATTCGTGTGTGGGCACGTCCCCTCACACATACATGCATACATACCTTTGAGTCAACCTTGATTCCTAGCTATTGCTTGGACAATTCCATACAATTTTGTCTGTAAAATGTTTGGAAGTCATTTGCAAATTGCTGGCTTCATGCTTAAGGCAGAATTAGAACTCACAGTTGTCTATCTTCCAGCCATATGCATTATCCAAATTATCTGCCTTGCTTCCTTTTTGCTGAGCATGAGGGATTGGTTAATGTCTGTCCCATGTAACAAGCAATAGTTAAACAAATTACACTTTAGTGCCGTGATAGGCAACCAGCAAACTCTCTGTGCCCATTCAGCATCCATTTATCAGTGACCCCTGATAAAAACCTAGTTAATGTTTCTTAAATCTGGTGGCATAATTTCCATTTCTTTTGCTTCAAAAATATCCCAAAAAATCTCAGTGAGACCTAGTGCATTTATTCTATATTTAAACTTGAGAGACCGCCTGCTGCCAATTACCTCCCACAGACCCATTAGATCTCACCGCCTGCTGCCAATTACCTCCCACAGACCCATTAGATCTCACAGGGTTGGCCTCCTCCGGGTGCCATCTACCAGCCAATGCCACCTGGCTATTACCCGGGGGAGGGCCTTCTCTGTGGCAGCTCCGGCCCTCTGGAATGAACTCCCAGGGATTCGGACCCTCACCTCTCTCCAGGCCTTCCGAAAAGCCGTCAAAACCTGGCTTTGCCGGCAGGCCTGGGGGTGATGAGTTCCCTCCCCTCTCGACATGTATGGTTGTGCGACTGTTGTCTACTTTTATTACTTGTATTTTGTCTTTTATGTTCCCCCTTTTTTCCCCCTTGAATTGTTCGCCGCCCTGAGTCCTCCCGGAGAAGGGCGGCATACAAATAATAAAATACAAATACAAATACAAATACAAATACAAACCTATCCCTCTCAACTCAACAGTAACTCTGGATGTTCAAAGCAGATGGTTCAAGGAAAGGAAGTAGTGTAAACAGCAAAGCACAACACAGCTAGAGGTAATGAAGTATTGGGAAGAACTGGCTTAAGGGACTTGAAATTTTATTTTATTTTAAAAAAATAAAGCTCAGAAATATGCCTGAGGTGTCTAGATAGTGTAGTGATATGTGGGAAAGACCTTGGGAGATGGGGCGAAGAGCTGTCCCTAGGGAACAGGCAGATAAGAGACAGCATAGTGGGAAGGCCAAGAGGCTGAAAAGAGACCCTCCCTAGTTTCTTGGAGTATAAAGGAGATGGTAGGAGAACTATACTTTCAAACTTGCAAGATCTTGTTAATGTAGCATTACAATAAGGTAGAATTATCTTATCCGACTGCGTTTCTTGTCTGGTCTACTTGGTAAAGCTGAATCAATCTTGCAAGGCTTTCCCACGTGCCATTACAGATAGAAATGGATTACAATCCCAAACATGGAGCATAGGGGTATCAAAAAAGATCAAGAATACTGATTAATAGTATGATTCCAAACGTTCACAAAATGAAACCTTATAGAATACAAGAATACAATAGCAGAATTGGAAGGGACCTTGGAGGTCTTCTAGTCCGACCCCCTGCCTAGGCAGGAAACCCTATACTGTTTCAGACAAATGGCTATCCAACATCTTAAAGACTTCTAGTGTTGGGGCATTCACAACTTCTGGAGGCAAGCTGTTCCACTGATTAATTGTTCTAACTGTCAGGAAATTTCTCCTCAGTTCTAAGTTGCTTCTCTCCTTGATTAGTTTCCACCCATTGCTTCTTGTTCTACCCTCAGGTGCCTTGGAGAATAATTTGACTCCCTCTTCTTTGTGGCAACCCCTGAGATATCAGAACCCTGCTATCATGTCTCCCCTAGTCCTTCTTTTCATTAAACTAGACATACCCAGTTCCTGCAACCCTTCTTCATATGTTTTAGCCTCCAGTCCCCTAATCATCTTTGTTGCTCTTCTCTGCACTCTTTCTAGAGTCTCCACATCTTTTCTACATCGTGGCAACCAAAACTGAATGCAGTATTCAAAGTTATAAATCATAAATAACATTATGTCTTGGTTATTTGAGTAAACAATACCAGAACAAATAAACTGAGATATACATTTAGCATTTATATTCTGCTTTTTCCTTATTAATAATGGAATGAACTTAGATTCCAAAATATAACTCAATTTTTTGGGATGGTACTACTAGTATTTCTGGAGTTATGGCAATAATTGAGCCCAAAATTTATGTTGCTAAGTGTTTGTTAAGTGAGTTTTGCCTCGTTTTATGAATTGTTTTTTGCTACAGTTAAGTGAATCATTGCATTTGTTAAGTTAGAACATGGTTGTTAAGTGAATCTGGATTCCACATTGACTTTACTGTCAGAAGGTTGCAAAAGCTGATCTCATGGACACTCCAACCATCATAAATCTGAACCAATTTCCAAACATCTGGATTTTGATCATGTGCCCATGGGGATACTGCAATGGTCATAAGTGTGAAAAATGGCCATAAGTCACTTTTTTCAGCTCCAACTTCAAACAGTCACTAAATGAACTATTGTAAGTCGAGGACTACCGTACAACTAATTTGCCAACTAAATGTAGGATGAAATGAAGCTACCATATTTGTGCTGCAAAAATGACAACTGGATGGAAGCCAACTGATTGTCCTGGCCACAGATGCTTCAAGTCATTTCTCCATCACAGTTTTGACCAATTTGAAAATCCTTTGGTGGGCAGAGGACTGACTGTCAAAAAGGTATCTGCATATTGGCTGTTTTAATTTAATTAGTGGGGAAAACATGTACCTTTTTAATTTAAAAAGTGAGGGAAATACATAAACCATCAAGTTTCAACCCATTTATATGATCCAAGGTATTACCATATATTTCAGAGTATAAGATGATCTGAAGTATAAGACGCACCTAGCTTTTGGGGAGGAAAACAAGAAAAAAAAATCTGCCTCTGCCTCCCAGCAATTTGCCTCCTTGCAGCAAACAGCATGTTTCAGTTTCAATTTCAGCACAGCCTGATTAGCACAAGCAGCTGATTGTCAGTTGGATCAGCCTCCCGACGATCAGCTGTTTCGGGCTGCAGGGATTGCCATATCCTATTGCCACCTCCACGCGCCCCGTTTTCAGCCTGCACATGCCCCGTTTTTGGCCTCCGCATGCCCCATTTTCTGCCCATTCTGGGCAATCCCTGCAGCCTGAAACAGCTGATGGTCAGGAGGCAGCTGCTTGTGCTAATCAAGCTGTGCTGAAGCTGAAACTGAAACAGGCTGTTTGCTGCAAGGAGGCAAATTGCTGAGAGGCAGAGGCCAGAAAGTGGGAGCCGGCAAGTGGGCAGGACTATATTCAGTGTATAAAATGCACCCAAATGTTCACCTTCTTTTAGGGGGGGGGGAGTGAGTCTTATACTCTGAAAAATATGGTATTCTTGCTCCAAATACTCTCCCAAATCTCTTGCCCTGCTGCTTTGAAACAAAATGGTTTTTTGAGCCAAGAAATCAGTATAGTATTAACAAGAACAATCAACACACAACTACATACAATCCAAAGACCAATTGCTCTGAGCTCCTCTGTAATATGTGATAAGCTTCCAATGGTCTTTCCTGGGCAACCTTAGAACTTAGAATAAAAAAAAAAGAAAGAAATGAAAGAAACCAAACATCCACCTCCTCAAAAAAAACCTGCCATTTTACAAAAAAAACAAAAAACAAAACCCCAACCCAAAATGCCTGCATACATTGCAAAGTGGAATTTTATTTGAAAGCTTCAGCGCCAGGCTTCATCCAGCATCTATGCAAAGCTTCCAACAGAGCTGGAAGGTAAATTGGCAAAATTTACTAACACAATTAACACAGTCTCTAGGAATCTGATATATTCAGGCAGTGATCAAATCTTAATCAGAAATATGTCTTAACAGCCTTGCCTGTGATTGTTTATATGAATACGTAGCAGTGGTGCAATCTATCAAACGTGCAACTTCTTCAGCACCCGAAGGCATGTGCTTACCGCTGCCTTCCTCCAGCAAACATGAGTTTTTCAGGAATTTCAATTAGGACAGACTGCTTAAAATGACAGGGAACGTACTTTGCCTCTTCCTTATTTGTAGGCTTTCCAGTTTGTGTATGATGTTGATACAAGTGCCTATAGTTTTGCCACCAGCTATAATTTTAAAATCAGGAGGAAGGGAAAGATTCCAATGAATTGCAAGGCCACATTCGACTCCATGACTCCATGAGATGAGCAGTTTCCTGCAAAGTGTCTCAAACTGAAAAAAAGGAGCCGAGTAGAAAGGTATTTGTGGATGGTTGGATGGTGTCCATGACCCTTCCTTGTATCCCTAATCTAGTGTTAGATGAGGAAGACGCAACAGCAGGTTGAAGTAAGATTGCTCACCTGGCTACTGTACGCAGAGAGGAATCAGTGCCCCAACCCTTATGGTTTTCATATCAGCGCCCCAACCCTTACGGCTTATCAAGTAAATAGTCCCTAGTGATTATCAAAAGTAAAAGATTCAACAATACAGGTAGTTTCAATGACTGCTTAATGATTGGTCATTTTGCAAGTGCTTGAAATTACCCCTCAATAGTCACTTACTACTTGATTTTCAAGATTTGACTTACACACACACACACACACACACAGCAGTCACATGATCACATTCTGGTCACTTGGCAATTGACTCACACTAACTGACATCTCCAGCATTCGGCAATCGTATAACCAGACTTTTGGACATTTTTTCCCCCGTTTCCAGTATTTATTTCTGGTTTCCAGCAAAAACTGCACATTGGGTATAATTGATTTGTTTAACAGCTGTGGAATTTGCTTAACGATTGCTGTATATTCTTTTTTTTAAAAAAATATTTTTAAACAAGCACAAATGGACAGAACAAAAAAACAAAAAAAAAACATTAAAACCATCTTCCATTACAAATTATAGAAAGTGTGTCAGTTGGTTACGAAATTTCTATGCATCTTTTCCACAGTCATCACTTACAATTCATATCAAATTGCATATTTTTAAATCAAATATATTTGTATATATTATTATTATTATTGTACCTCAACCTTCATTTGACTATGATTGTTTTTATATCCTTTTATATGAAATATTCTAAATTTAAAGCAAAACTATACAATGGCATTCCATTAGATCCTCCTAAAATCATCCAATAACATTACATCTTTATAACATGTTCTAAATAAAAATTGGTTATATTTAATAATAAACCTTTTAAACCTCCTCTCACAGTCTCCATTTGTAGTTTATATAAAATTTCATATTATCAAACTAATATACATACATACATACATACATACATACATACATACATATATATATATATATATATATATATATATATATATATATGCATTATCATTATTAATCATTTATTTGACTATAACTATTATCACTTCATTTTATACATAATACTCTAAATTTAACTAAGTTTAACTTAATTTTTATTATACATTTTCATTACATCAGCCTGTATCTTTCCAGTAATAGTGCAGTCTTATGTCTCTTGCCATTTGTAGCATTAATATTTTGATTACTTTCTTGGTAAGTCTTGTATGGACTTCTCTTCACAACTTGTTGTTCATTTCGTATCTTATGAAAACTCGAAATCCTCCATCTGCTCCTTCCATCAGCTTGTCTTTGGTTACTACTGGTGCTTATGTCAAGATTTCTCTCCTTATCTCCATCAATTTTTCTCTCTTTTGTTCTTCTATACTGAGGTAGAATTTCAGTCCTTCTCCCCTTTCCAAATTCTGCTCTTGCCATTTCCAACCACGCTCAATTTGCTGTCAGCATCCACAATTTTCTTATCTCTTTTATCATTTTTTCTTCAATTTTTAGAACTCTGTCCTCCACTTTCTTCATTTGATAAACATCCTCAATTTTTCATCAAATTTTTCTGTTTTGTGTTCTATTTTCTCCAATGTCTTCTCAATTTTCTCTGTTACTACTAATAATTTTTGAATTTCAAACATAATCATTTGCAATGTTAACATTTCTTTTTCCTGTTGCACCATTCTTCCAATTTGTAAACACTGCCACTATAGCATTCCAGGCTTTTTGTTAGATTTCAAGTAAGCTTATTATAATCTTTCAAGTCAAGGCTTTGTCTTCCCTCTAATCCAGTTGCTGATAAAACTCTCAAAGATCACCTTTGTAAACAACCTGTGTTCTTCCTATTATCGCTCTCAGTAAACAAGCTGAAAAGCCTTGAAGTGTCAAATGATCAAAGAGAGAGAAAAAACAATGTTTCCAAGCCTCCAGCCTCTAAGTGGCAGTGTTACTTCTTTTCTCTCTGTTATTAAAGTCCTCTTTGTATTCCTCTTTATATTTTCTTTATGTTCCAAACTTAAAGAAAAAAGATTCTTAAATGGAGAGAAAAAACAATCCAATCAAGAATTGTAAAAAAAAGAGAAAAATTTTAATCCATAGGTATAAAAAAGAATAAAAAATAGAAGAAAAACTAATTGATTCAGTTTTAAAAATAGGAAACATTTGCAAAAAATCCATAAAAATAAAAATAAAAAAGATAACACACTAAGTTTAATTTTGCTGCTTGTTCTCTTCTGTCTTCAATTTTAATTTAGCGTTATTTTTTGGGGGGGGGTAGTCTCTTTTCTAATAATAAAGTTTCCTCACCAATTTGACACACTTTCTCTTTCTGTTTTCTTTCCGTTCTGGAAGTGTCCCAACTTCTGCAGCTTCAATGGCTGCATTTCTGTCATTGGAAATAAGAGCTTCTCCTGGATCAATAAGGGACTTTGCGGTGTCTCTGAGATCAGCAGGATGTACTCTTCTCTATCACCATCTCTATGGGACAGTTTAGGTCCAAAAGGACCATCCAGCGGCAGAAATATGACTGCGATATTGGAGCTACAAGACTGCATGTCGTGTCGTCACGACATCAGATCCTCCTCTCCAATGACTGCTGTATATTCTTAATGAATTCCTGCAAAAAAAGTTTATAAAATTGGGCATAGTCATTAAAAGGGGCAGGTGCCCCATTTAATAGGCACCATGACTTAACACTGTAATTCCTGGCTCATAAGTTGAAGACTAGCTGTATACTTCTAATACACGAACTTGCTTACAAAGTTCCATGTTTTTCAGAATATAAGAAGCACTTCCCACCCTCACACACACAAGTGGGTGGAAATGTCTGTGCATCTTGTACAGCGAATATTGCAGTGGGCAGGAGGGGGGTTGGTACGGTGCTGATCAGTTGTTCTAGAACAGGCTGCGGCAGCAGTGGCAAGTGGGCTGCAGTGGTAGTGAAGGGGCTGCGGCAGCGGTGGCGAAGGGGTCGCAACAGCAGTGGCAAATGGCGGCGGCAAGCAGGCCATATGAATATCGGATGGATGTTGTGAGGCAGAGGCAGATTTTTTTCTTGTTTTCCTCCCCAAAAGCTAGGTGTGTCTTATAGTCCGGAGCGACTTATAGTCTGAAAAATATGGTAGCTGGTTTGGGCAATTAACCACTGGTTGCTTGTTTGCAGAAAAGAGAAGACACTATGGCAAAAATTCTGCACAGTACTGAATATCAGGAAGTAAAGGCTCATATTTCAGGCCAAATCATTACAAATATTAGTGAGAGTAATTCATCGTGTCATTTAAAAAGAAGATGGTTCAAGGACAGGCATGAATTTGTTACCAAGGACCACAGTAAGTAGAGACCGATGATACAAAGGGGATAGTGCCATGTCAGATGTGGATTTGTTTCCAGCCTGAAGTTAATTCGGAAATTCTCTGCAACAAGAATAAGCCACCAAAAACTACATTATGTTATGCTCATCTTAATTAATGATGCCAGGTTCTATTTTATTTTAATTATTTAATTAGTCAATGCGTTCTATTCTCTTCCTTTCTATGCAGGTCTAATAGCATCCTCTCTGTGTATGGATGGATGTATAAACATACAGTATATATTTAGAGATACATACTAGATTAAATAATAGAGTAATTATTTGCCATGAAATATCCTCATTTTCAGATTTGTATTTTATCCTGAATCTGTAAAATGCTTCCTCTTTGGCACATGTTGAAGCTCCAGGCCAGCCTAAGTCAAACAAAGTTTATGGATCTTTCACAGATCTGTATGCTCCATAAAGAAAAGTATCATATATCTGACTCTTACTAGAGCCATTGTTTCTCTCGGTCATGTGCATCTCATATGATATTCACTCACTCGCTAATTACAAGGTTTAATATGTCCCTCTGACCCTCGTGCAGTAAGAGTTCATGTGCTCCATAGCCCACATGGAGAAGCTTGAAATATGAATTTCACTCTTGAGAGAATTTAAATAGCATCCATTATTTCCCTTTAGTCATATGTATCTCACATGACAGCTTTTTTTAAACCAGATTTATATTTTTTAACTCTGCAGGATAATGAGTAGCAATAATAAAAAAAAAATGATGTAGAAGTAGCAGAAAACCTGAAATGTCTAATGTACATTTAAGATGCTCCTGGGAGACATTGGT
This sequence comes from Thamnophis elegans, assembly GCF_009769535.1. Taxonomy (NCBI): domain Eukaryota; kingdom Metazoa; phylum Chordata; class Lepidosauria; order Squamata; family Natricidae; genus Thamnophis; species Thamnophis elegans. The sequence goes on along the minus strand of NC_045541.1, from coordinate 13,574,381 downwards.
GCCTATAGAGTTCTCCCTTTGGTGCTCACTACATTTCTTCCCTTATCTGTCAATGTTTAAAGGACACTTTTAATATGAGAAAAATAAATGAGGACCTGGCATCTTTATCTCCAATTACGTTTTGGAGAGCAGATAGGAACTCTCAGGTGGGTAGGAAGGGATGGTTTGAGGACTACAACTAGTACTTTGTTTGGGAAGATGCTAATCTTTTCCAGCGACAAGGAAACATGATAAATTGGGGGCAGTTGACAATTTCCTGGTAGCTTTGGGAGGTAAGGGTTGCTGGCTGGGTACAACGTCACCAGTTTGTTCTTTTTGGTAAATAGATACTTGATTTCATGCACCCACACACCTAACTTGACAATATATAAAAAGTGCTCTGTCTTTAGTCACAACAGAGGTAATTAGACAATGGTAGTACCATCTCTGGCACTGATCTTCTAAAATTATTGGCTTGGCTCCAACTCTGATATTGTTCTACTTTACAATCACTTTAATTCCTGGGCACATGGTCAGAATGGCAATTCACTTAAGACCACTTTTGACCTTTGTTCTGTGCTTAATTCTATCTGTATTCTCATCCAGCAGATATTTCTCTCCCTGCTGGTTTCTACAAATGTCTCCAGCTGGAGAAATAAGAGGTAAGGACTAAAGCATCCCCTCCCCACTCTTATCTTCCTGCATGCAGTAATTGGCCTTTCCAAGCATGACCTATGCTTTAAAACCAGGCTTCTACAGACTTTAACTAGCTATGCTTATCTTGGCTATCATGACTTTCTTTGGGTTATCCAAATAATTTGGCTTCCTCTTGGAATGACAAAGCCAGACTACAGATGGTGTAAAGGTCTAGAAGAAATGGGAAAGTATTAAGAATGAATCCCCTAATGAGGACATAGGACTGCTCTCTGCAAGAAGAAATAATGCCTGCTGTTTTTGAAACAGATGTGTAATAAGCGTGCTCAGTAGAGAAATAGAAGTCCCTCACCGTGAGTATCTGGTGGGTGCCTGGTGCTCTTTTGTTTGCAGAGTTCTCAAATAATATGGATGAGTTTCTGGAGACAAAGTGTCTTCCTGAAATAAATCAGAATGCATTCGCGCAACTCCAAATGATTTGATCTGAACTTGCCCTTTGAGAAAATGGATGTTCTTTTATTTTTCCACTCTTCTGCTTAATACTACCAATACACTTTGCAGTGTAAAGAAGACCTGGAGCTTCAGGCAGTACCTGTTTCTGCTACAGCAAAGGTTTTTGACATTTTCTTTGGGGAAATGATAACTTTTCGTTCAATGCATGAACACAATACACTCAGCAAGGGAGAGGGGGATGGAGGTTTGCTACAAAGGTTGGGGTTAGGGTTAAGGTAAGCTGGCCTTACTATTAAGTTGAGTAGGATGACTAAATAAGCAGTGGATGCTGGAAGACACACGGGCCAAGGAACTTTATCCATTCATTTTATCCACCATCCCATCAGTAGTGGTGAAACAAGATTCAATTGTTACTCTTGTCCAATTCTGAGATGAAGGACATTTTGAGTTTCATCCTAGGCTACACAACGTTTTGACTCATATTTTATATCATTTATTTATTAGGTATTATAATCTTGCCTTTATTACTTTAAGAGTAACTCAGAGGGGCAAACATGCCTAATATTCCTATTTTCCTCAAAGCAACCTTGTGATGAATTGGGCCGGCCCAACTGGTTGTAAGGTGGAACTAGAATTCACAGTTTCTTGATTTCTAGGCCAGCATTTTAATGAGAACACCAAGCTGCTTCTATTTATTTTGCTAAATCTTATGATGCATACACAGTGATCATTACTTAAATAATTATCATGGAGAAATTCCAGAAGAGTTGTGTTTCTTTGTTGCAGAAAAGCTAAAGTCAAAATGTCTTTAAAAAATGTCTTAAAGATTAACTTTTTAAAAAATCAACATCCACCATTTAAATGTTCTTTATAAGGCACACAGGAGGTTATTTTCAGTTTAAAATTGTATTGTTCACCATTCTGAATGTGGTGAAGGTTGTGTTAGGGTATTATAAATATTGTGGCTAAACTGGCGTAGAGTGAGGTTATTCGCACTATCGTTGGATATGCAATTTAGCTCTATGAATGGGATAAAATATCTACCATCTGTGGTTTTCCGGATGGTGTAGAAAATCAAAAGATTTTATTTCCTTGACCCAATTTTGGGAAGCCAAATCAGTGCCATTATCAAAACTAAGCAAATGCAAATCTGGGATTCCTCTCTTTGACATACTAATGCTTGAATTGATGTCACAAATCTTTGCCTTCAATAAATCTTCCATTGCAGAGGTGGAATTCAGCAGGTTCTGACCAGTACTGGAGAACCAGAAGTGGAAATTTTGAGTAGCTTGGAGAACCGATAAATAACACCTCTGACCCATCTATTCCCTGCCTCCCAAGTCCCAGCTAATCAGGAGGGAATGGGGATTTTGCAATAACCTTCCCCTGCCATGCCTACAAGCCATGCCCACATAACCAGTAGTACAAAAATGTGAATTCCACCACTGCTCCACTGATATCATTCTCTTAACTGCTAAATTACCTACCCTGAGCAATAAATGAAATAACACGCTCCATGTGATGGGTGCCTACTGATGGTGCTGTGCTACCTTGCCAATATGACAATGCTCAGACACATTCCTGATTTTGCATGTCCTGCATGAGTCTTAGATTGATTGCCTGAATAATATATAGTAGTTTGTGAAATTGATATTAGAAGCTTGATGTTAAGAATTGGGAGGGTGGGGGTTTCCTACAGACACAGTTGAAAGAGAAAGGAAAAAGAGGAGCCAGAAGTGAGACATATTGTTCCAAGCAATTGATATGGGAAGGGAAATAAAAAAAGCCTATGGTAGTCCTCAACTTACAACTATAATTGGCATCAGAATTTCTGTTGCTAAGCAAGGAGGTTGTTAAGTGATTTGCTCCTGATTTAACAACCTTTTTCTTAAGTGAATTGCTGCAGTTGTTAAGTGAATCATGTCATTAAGCAAACCTAGTTTCCCCTATTGACTTTACTTGTCAGAAGATGGCTGAGAAGGCTGCTTATGGCAATCACATGACCCTATGATTTTCATAACCATTGTAAATACATGCTGGTTACCAACTGAATTTTAATCACGTGAAGATGCTGCAATGACAATAAGTGTGAGCCCTGGTCATGAGTCCATTTTTGCAGTGCTGCTGTAACTTTGAATGGTTGCTAAGTTGTAAGTTGAGGACAATCTATATTCAAATTGGCAAACAAAACCGCCTATCACCACAATCTGATCTGTTCTCCTTCTCTCTGCCATCTTCCCATGTTTCCTGATCCTAGCTGCACTTAGGGAAGAGAAAGAGGTTTGCTAGGACTGCCCCATGTAATGTCAGACATGAGATTCTTCAAATTTCCAATTGATTGTCTAGACCTAGTGACCCAATAGCCAGATAGAGCTTCCTGTTTCACTCGTACTCAGCCAATTCTGACTGGTTCTGGTGAACTGGTAGCAGAAATTTTGTGTAGTTCATAGAACTGGCAAATACCACCTCTGGTTGGCCATGCCCCCATCTATTTGCTGCCTCCCGAGTTCCAGCTGATTGGCTGGGTCTTCTTTTGTTGCCCTGCACAGGAGAATGGAGCTGAAAAGCAGATTAGTGGAGTGGGGAGGGAATTGGGGATTTTTTGTATCCTTCCCTAGGAGTGGGGAGGGAATAGGATTTTGCAGTATCCTTGCGATGCCCACCAAGCCATGCCCACCAAGCTATGCCCACCAAGCCATGCCCACAGAATCGGTAGTAAAAAAAAATTAATCCCACCACTGGCTGGAGGAGAAGAGTTCATTTCCAACATATTTTCTGGACTTGATACTTAATGAAGACAGAATTGAAAAAAAAGTGTCATTTCTCTCCCCAACCTAAATTTAAATTTAAAAATTTAAAAAGACACTAAAATCTAGAGCCAATGTAAACTCTCAGAGCGACCACAATCGTGGATGCTACTATTATTCTCATTCCAAAAGTTGTTACCAGAGTAAAATGCTTAATACACCATTAGAGGCCAATTAATAAATGTGTAAGAGGTAAATGTAAGAATGCTTACTAATTCAGTTCACACTGAACTAAATCAAATGTTAATTTTTCTCATGGGTTTTCTTGGTCCTATAATCCTGCTTCTATTTTGAAACACAGGCATAGTCACTTACTCAAAGTTCAAGTCGGGCCTTTGCCCCTATCTGAAAAACTTGCACTTCCCTCTCATTCTTGACTTTGTGGGATTTATAGGACACTTGTTGCAACTATCTATTAAAATTAATTGAAGAAGTTCAGTTTATAGTACGTATCTACATCGATTCCAGCCAGCTCATTGTAGGGTTTCTAACATCAATTATTGATCCTTGCTTCTGGATCTTCCCAAGAAGCTTAATTTGCAGGCATATGTAACCAAATAAATAATAATAATAACTGTATCCGGTAATGAGGTTTGAAACCCTAATTTCTCCAGATCATGCTACTGCTAACGTATTCATTTTGGTTCTTGCTCTTTTCCCATAGAAGCTCCATCACAATTACCATTCAAAGGCAGGTTAGGTTAAGAAATTTCAACTTGTACATGATTGTCCACAGAGCTCTGAAAATAAGTGATGATTTCAGCCTAGATCTTCTAACTCCAAACAAAATACCTAGTTGGCAAGGAAAGACATATCTACCTTAACCCCATGCCTTCGAGAAAGTCTTTTAAAAAAGCAGAAGTCTTTTGATGAAACTTTTAATGCATGCCATAAATACTATCCTTTGTAGATTGTTGGAGATCCAACACGCACACAAGCAATCCACCAACTGCAGGGGGTGTCGAGCTCTCATTTGTGCCACCTCATTTTATGATGCTCAAATTTAACGGGAAAATGGTTGATTCTCAATGGCACTGTCATGCCCCTGTCGGAGTCTGAAACTGCATGAGAAGATGATCTGGAACAAAAGCCGACAGTGATCTAGAGGGCAGCTCCATTGGCCTTGGAGGAAAATGGGAAAGGGCAGAGTCAGTCCTGGCAAGGCTTTTCAGGATTAGAAAGGATTGCAGACAGGGAGGAACAGGAGAGACAGCATTCAGGCGAAGAGCAAGGACCACTCCCTCCTGATCCTAGAGCCCAGAGAGGAGAGAGAAGGTGAGACCAACGCAGACTGAGCCAGCTACGAGGAAGGAGAATACTCCACCACCCCCTTCACAAGGCACACCTGGGGACGAGCTGTAAGGAGGTGCCAGTGGGAGGGACATTTGTCGGGAACAAGCATTGAATCTGTGGAGCCTTGTGTGCACTTGCCAATGCCTGGAGATTACTGTGCTCTGTCTCATGGGGCTTGTCCAGATTGCCTGCTCCTCTGAACTTCCTGCTCTGGTTACTGTTTGGCTAACCTGGCTTACTGGACTACTCACAGCCAGAGGCGTGACCCGACAAATGTGCGCATGACAAAACCGTGCCAACAAAACCGTGGCGCTAAAACCATGATGTCATCAACACGCTGACAACAGCACGCCGACAACAGCGCGCTGACAGAAGATTTAAGTTAAGGTAAGGGTTAGGGTCAGGGTCAGGTTTAGGGTTAGGTATAGGGTTAGGTTTAGGGTTAGGTTTAGAGCGTGCTTCTGTTGGCGCGCTGTTGCCGGTGTGCTTCAGCGCTCCTTTGTCGGTGCGGTTTAAAACTCACGGTTTTGTCACCACGGTTTCGTCGGGTGCGCTTTTGTCGGGCTCCCTTTTGTCGGTGAACCGCCAGAGGCTGCTGAAAGTACGTGTGAGAGCTTTGCTCCAAGACTTGTAGTAAACGTGGGGATGTTTGGGGGCAAAGTTGGAGCAATAAAGGGGAGTTAGACCTTTCCCTGGCTGTGTTGTTTTCATGCCACACGCCGGGTCATCACTGGCACAGTGCACCAGCTTTTTCCCAAATGCCTCCAGTTCTACTTCTAAATTCAACTGCTAGAAAATATACCGCCTCGGAACCAGTGGAACCTACTGCCAATAACAGTGCTGTTCTGCAAAACAGTGTCCCAAAGAAGTTAAGTTCCAAAATTAAAGAAACCCAAGTAAACACCATCCTCCATCAGTGATTCAATTGTGTAATTGAACAACAACAACAACAAAGTCCTCCTTGCAAAGAAACTTAAAAAGAGATGCTACTGAAACGTCTCTATGGAAAATGCTCCTCAATTGAATGTCAGAAATTACAACGGAACTTTCCATTTAAAAACGTCTATGTCGAAGAAATGTACATGTCAAAGAACCCTCTGAGTTTTTGGTAAAACGACTCACAGAATACTCCCATGTCATATGAAAGACTAGAAGCATACTTTTTTTTTCTTACATTTTTAAAATAAGCCTAAAGAAAAATCAGCAGTCCTACTGATTCAAGATGGTATAATTGACAGGATTATTAGCAATCTGCCTATCCTTACCTGTAGTAGAAGCAGCAGCAGCACAGTGTGATTGTGCTTTGCAGCTTTTTAAACATTCCCATTTACCCATGAGCCTAGAGTGACATTGTAGGAAATTAATAATTAGACGTAGCCGCTAGTTGTGACTCGTAACATTGACCAGGGTTACGATTTTAAAAGAGCGAGCCAAGGCAAATAACACTAGCCTGATTTAAGATGATTTAAATTGTGTGACCATTCTTGAAAACATGCCTTGTATTGCCAACACAGATGATATACCTTGAGCACCAAAGTGGAACCAAGGTCTTAAAAGATTACATAATAAGTCTACTAGGACAACTAGCCCTAATAAACTAGTTGTCCTAATAAATTTACACTCATGCTACTAAGCTTATTAGGACAACTAGTTTATTAGGGCTAGTTGTCCTAGTAGACTTATTATGTAATAGCATAATCTCATATGAGCATAAAAAAGTAGCAAAAAAATATTTAGCATTCATTTTTAAACAAACAAAGCTAATTTAACCTTCAAGACAAATATATGCGACAAAATATAATTATATTTCAGACAATACCAACTTAAGCTCAATGGGGACCCAAAAGCTAATGTTAGAAGAAAACTACATAAAAAAAATTATGTTAGGGAAAAATTGCATTCAAAAAGGGTATATTCTAGTTGGCGGGATCCAGGAGAAGGGCCTTCACTGGTGTAGCTCCAGCTCTTTGGAACATCTTTCCCCTGAGATGAAATTGGATGCCACCCTCCAAATTTTCTGCAAAAACCTGAAGTCATGATTGGCTTGGGGCACCAATGGGAGACTAGCACACTGTAGTTGGTTGAGCAAGTAATAGCAGTATATTCTACTCCCTTTCTCCCCATCTTTAGTTACTCACAACTTGTATTTTACTGCAAATTCAATGTGATTGTATACATATACATACATATGCATATGGAGAGAGAGAGAGAGAAAGACAGAGAGAGCGACAGACAGACAGAGAGAGAGACAGACAGAGAGAGAGAGAGAGATGGGAGGGAGAGATGGAGAAGGGGGTGATTTTACTCTAGTCATTGCCAACTATAGGGGGCAGTGCTCATCTTCATTTAAAGGCCATTGAGACAGCGCTGCCCAAAGCCATTTCCGCAGTCAAGTGGCCAGCATGACATCATTGTTACCTTCCCACCGAAGTGGTACCTATTTATCTACTTGCATTTTCATGGTTTCAAACTGCTAGGTTGGCAGGAGCTGGGGCGAGAACAAGAGCTCATCTTGTCACATGGCACTCAGGTATTGAACCTGGGCTGCTGACTTTCCACCTGACAAGCCCAGCATCTTAACCACTGAGCCACCGCACCACCCAGATAAACAGAAAGGCAAACCTACAGATAGAGACAGATAGACAGATGGACAGATACAGATAGATAGACAGATAGATGCTGTAAGCTGCCCAGAGTTGCTTTGCAGAGAGATGGACACCAAGCAAATTTAATAAATATAAATAAATATTGTAGAAAACATGTATTTTTGCCACAGATATCTTGGTGTGTCTGCTTACAAACACACAGTAGATGTCTAATATAAATCTAATTGAACTGAATCTGACAATATATACATTCAATAAATTTCATAATTCATATATTTAAAAGGAATATCAGGTTGGTGGGGAAATTGAGCTGAAAACCCTTTAAGACTGAATCCATGAATGAGATGACACAGATCCAAGATGTTGATTGCCCATTTATAGATAGGCCTGCCATATTTCTTCAAAAGGGCTATCTGCCATTTGCTCAGGCTAAGGGATTTTGAAAATTTTATTTCCTTGGATGGAAAAAAAAAAACAATGACAACAAGCCAAAAGGAGGGGTGTTGCCATGGCTTTGCACTGATTTTAGGAAGAAATGTTTGGCACAGCCTTTCAAGATTCTTGCTTAATGGTTACCTTCAATCAGGAGACTGACTGAAGGTATCTTTCTTAAGGTAGATTCCAAAAAAGCAAGCATAGCAGACTTCAGCCAAATATTATTCAGAAGTCAGATCCCAGCAGTATCATTTCCTTCCGATTTACCAGCATTAACTTGCCATTCAGTCTTGGGGCTTACTGGCATAGCAGTCAAATGGACTACAGTTACTCTCATATGTATGTGTGTGAAATAATATAAAGGGGTTATATACGGTATATCTATCTATCTATCTATCTATCTATCTATCTATCTATCTATCTATCTATCTATCTATTGAATTGAATTGAATTGAATTGAATTGAATTTATTATATTTCTATGCCGCCCTTTTCCCCGAAGGGGACTCAGGGCGGCTCACAACCCAAGTCAATTGGGGGAGGGGGGTACAAATAAGGGAAAAAAAGAACACGAACAAAAACAATACCACAATTTAAAACACTCAACAACCATACCATTCGAGGGGGGACAGAAAACTCATTAGCCCCAGGCCTGTCGGAACAGCCAGGTTTTAAGGGCTTTGCGGAAGGCCTGTGGTGAGGGTTCGAATCTCATCTATCTATCTATCTATCTATCTATCTATCTATCTATCTATCTATCTATCTCATCTATCTATCTATCTATCTATCTATCTATCTCATCTATCTATCTATCTATCTATCTATCTATCTATCTATCTATCTATCTATCTCATCTATCTATCTAATCTATCTCTTCACAGGTTCAAACAATCTCCCGTACCACCCAAGAAAGTGAGGTTCTAGGTGACGGAATAAACAGGCTGAAGACCGAGATGCAATTGAAGAGATGGCAAAGCCTACCTCTCAATTCCCCCCAAATAGTGCTAGCAAGAAAAGAGAACATGTATTCCTTATCTACTCTCTCTTTTTACTTTTCACTTTCGCTATTCCCTCCCCAATATTAGATTGAGATCATACCGCAGGATGGGATGTCTCTGATGTCCTGGTTTCTACCATCTATGCAAGCAAGGTGTGATGGAACAATTAATCTCTTTGTGCAAGCAAAATGTTCATCATGCTTTGCTTCCTAGTACCACATGGAAAAAAAAATAAAGCACAAGAAGACTCCTTAGGGTTCAGCTGTAAAATTTGGTGTTGTGTTGGAGGTGAATCCAGGCACTAGATGATCAACCTTTAAATGTGGTCCCAGGTGTTGTGTCTGAATCTGCAGCAATGGGCAAACAGACCTGTTCTTCCTCAGAAAAGCATGGTCAGATCATTATTGAGATTAAAAGCACAATGACAAGCTTTTTCTGTTGGCAACCCTACCTGGAACATGTTTTTTTTACCATAGTGGGGACTCATGACAGCTAGTACATTTCTGGGTTAGGAGAAATGGTTTCCAAGTCAAATGGTACGGAGCTTTTAGGAGGACTTGAATTTCTAGGGATTCTGGGCTTAGAAAATAACCCTACGTTCAATTCTTGCAGAGGTTCTGTATTAACTGGATTCTGCATAACTGAACCCGGGTAATGTTGTGTGACTTGAATGTATAATCATTTATCATTTATTACTTAGCAGGGTTTGTCCTTCTGAGTTAGTAGAATTTGGAATGAGTTGTTTTAGCATGAGAACGAAAGGTTCAATAGACTCCAGATACACCCAGCAGCCCTTTCTGTTCTTTGGGAAATAGCTTCTGCTATTATGAAAGCCCCTGTTTCAGTCCACTGTGTTCCCTAAATTTAAACCAATTGTGAAGCCCAACTGGAGCCAGGCAGGAGGAAGTCAGTGTGCTCTGAGCTTGCTTTGAGTTTGCTACCGTTGATGCTGAATTTGCTGCCACTCCCCATCAGGCAGTGATACAAGGACAAAGCATTAAATCAATGCCTTGGAAGAAGAAGCAACTTCCAAGGAACTCAAGGAAGAGGTTCGTTTGAGACTTACAGAGAATACCTTTGGTTCAATCCTCTTTTGGCAAGAGTTTGGGTCTGGAAATATGACACTTGAATGTAGTGTTATGTATAGGCTTAGTGATAACATAAATATAAATGCAACGTGCACAGCATGGCTTTAGCAAGCATTATGTAATCCTAATACCTAATTTAAAGATTGATTAGGCACTGGCTATGAAATGCCATGCATGCTTAGAGAATCCTTATTCAATTAAAGGCTTATCACATATGGCTGCTACTACTATACTATTAGATGCTAAACTAGTGATTTTTGCAACTGTGATTATTTTCATGGAATCTGAGAGGAAGTAAGGCTATAAAAGGACAACCTCCCATTCCCCCCACCCCTTTACTAGGATGTCTTTACTTCTAAAGGATGCTTCTGATAGAGTTTCGGTACACAATGAAATATGCAAAGGAAAGCAATCTGAAAATACTACCCAATGTTTCTATTCTCTTTTTGTCCACTTGTAAACATCTATTTCATTCAACATATTAGAGAAAATATATTCACTGAGAAAGCGAAAGAACAAAAAAATGGGCTTTAAAAGGTAAGATACAGAGGAGTAAACAAGGAATTTACAAATGGCATAAAGATTATACTTTTCCAGTATATTAATTGACTTAGAATAACTAAGTATATCATATGGTATTAAAGGTCTAAAAATGACTATTAAGCTCTATGGAAACCATAAATATTCTAAATACAGTCAGCACAGTACAAATCATAAAATTAAATAAATTAAAAGTGAATGCTTTTTTTCCCCATGCTAAAAGTCTATTCTAATTTACAACTTCTATAAATTAAAACAAAGACCTTATGCAATCAAAGAAAACAAAATGTGGCATAAATTTATGTGGCTGGAGTCTGGGAATGACACTCAATTTGAATGAAATTCTGTTTGGGGGGGGGGGTTCCTTTTGAGATATGAACTTCCAATGTTCGCAGAAGAAAATGTAATAATTTATCTGCGCAGAAATATAGTATTATTTATATTTCTTGATGTTCCATTAAAATCTGAATTTAAGCTACTCCTCTGGGGGAAACTGTGCTGATTTCAGTCATGCATTTAGGGCAGAGAAACTGATTGTAATAAGCCATTTTAAGAAGAATTCTGTGAAAGAAATGCAGCTTGCTGAAATCAATGGGACTTATTTCCAAGTAATGTTTACTTCTAAGTGCCAGTTTAACGCAGCACCAGTTCCTACATTTCACTTAACTAAGAATAGCTTTGCCTTCGCCTTCCCAGATTGACACCTTCAGGTTTATTAACACATAGGAAGTTTTGTTTCCGACAATGTGGACTCCACCCTTAAAATCAGTAGAAACCGATCCAAGTGATATTTATACTCTCTTGGATTTGGAATTGACAACCGAGTCCAGCCAACCAAGATACGCTTCTCTCTTGGGAGGAATAGAACAACCTTCTTCCCAATATTTGAGCTGATATTCATACAGACCTTCTCAACCCATCATATCAGTATATGGCCTGCTCAATCTTTAACTGAAGATCTGCCTGATCAGGAGAATGGAGAATGAGCAGAGCAACTGATTTTATAAAGGCCACCCCAGTTCAAGCTTACATCCCCCACAAGCATCTAACTCTAAGGAAGCATTGGAGGAACAACATCTTCATTTTCCCAGATAGTCTATCTTCTTGACACCAGTTGGCCATCCGGCCAGCTCTTTAACCTTGCAAACCAGCCTTTCTCCCTGACTTTTTTCCATGCAGAGAGAGTGATGGCTTGTAAAGCAAGATTCCTGATTTGTATTCTCATTAGTGAATTACTGAACGAGAGATCAATCTTCTTACCTTGAACTGACAGACGCAAGTCACGGTATCACCAATCCTTAAGCACTCCCCGTCAAATTTGCAAGTATTGGTGTCACAGAGAAAGAGATCATTTTCTCTGTCATCGTAACCTCAAACAGAAGAGAAAAATGCTGTCAGCTTCAGTCTGGCAAAGGAAGGGGAATAAGGCAATTGCCCTTTTTTTAAAGCACCTAGCACAACAGTCCTTGTGGAAGAAGCATATGCTATTTTCTCATACGCACTTTGTCCAGCATCCTTTCTCTCCAAAGGAGTTTTGCTATTCCGGCATACTCACCTTGCTGCTGCCACCTCACCTTTTTCTCTGGGAGGAGATTCTGGTTTCTCAAAAACCAAGCATTTGTGCTTGTAAAGCAACACATTTCCTGCCCCTCCTAACAGCTTTCCTGTCCCTAAGTCTAAAATGGGAATTTCTTCAACGCTGCTCTAGTAATAAAGATAAACCAGCTGCATGGTTTTTGTGATAGGCTGCCTGGTTCCAATGAAGACTGATCACCTCCAGGTTAATAGGAGGGAGGGAGCAGATTTTGCTAAGAGCTGCCGAAAAAGCCTTTCCTCCAGTTCTGATAGGCAGGTTAACAGATCTGGCTAGAGAGTCAGCTCACAAATGCCCAGTCAGTTGTCAGAGCTCAGCTAGTTGCCATCCTATTTCTGAGGGTGTGTAGCAAGGGATTAAACAAAACAGCCATTTTTCAGGCTCCGAATCTAGCATTCACATGATCCTTATGTTCTAAGGTTGTGGAGTTCGGCTAGGTTTTAAAAATGAAAACATTACCTCTAGGGCAGAGGCAACATTGCTCTGAATATCTTAGGTAGTGGAGGCACAGCCTCCACCAAACCATGCCGTTCCTGTAATGTATCTGAAGTAGTTTGGGGAATACTTTTAACATGACAGAACAATACCCACCAGGCTAAATCCTACAGATGCTGCAAAATGACGGAGATATGAAGCTTTGGGTTTCTTTGACTTAATCAAATGAAGCCAATAAAAATGAGGAAACTGCAGTGCTGACCAAACAATGTGTTCAGCAAGTATTGTCCCCACCTTCTGTACACAGAGAGAAAAGATCTGCTTTTGCTTCAGATTCAGAGTTTAACACTTTTTATGGGGGGGGCGGGGAGGAGAGAGAGAAGCTGCATTTTCCTAGTGGCTTGCCATTTTTCTCACAGTGCATGATGCCGTTGTAAATGGGTCCTTACATAAGGAATATAGAGATTTTCACTGGAAGGTAAAACACTTCCAGAAACATTTGGAAGTCAAGCTCCTGTGGGAAGCATGATAGCACAGCTGTTCACATTCCAGACAGAAGGACAATTAACCTTTTAGGGATGAGCCTGATCATCGGAAAAGACAACTGATAGGGAGAGGTAATAATAACTCTCTGGTTCTGCCTCTTCCTTATTCAATTAGTGTGTTTCATTTGGAGGGTGCCTGGAAAACCACTTTGAGCAGGAATGAAACTGACCAGAGAAATCAAGCAAAGGAAGCCTGCTTAATGGCAGCTTTCAGAAACAGTAGGCAGCTTTGGACCCAACACATTGCTTTTCTTCTTGGGAATAAAGTCTTTCCTCCAATTTAACTCCTTTCCAGAAAGCACCTCATGTTTTAAAGTTAAGAGAGAAAGAGGAAGAGGGTGGGAAGGAAAGAACTCGGGGTCATCCCAAAGAACTAAAAATCCCCGGGAAAATGCCCAAAGCCACAAGGCAGGTGGAAATGAGCTTTCTGGACTTGCTAGTTCCTGATAAGCAAGTCAAAAGACCGTCCCTTTTAAATGCTGCTTTTTATTTCTTGCTTGCTTGCTCTAACTTTGAAGAACGGGCAAGCGTCCTAAGAATCATTTGACAAGATCCACCCTTTGCCGGCAGGTCAGTTTGCATTCAGACAGCACAAGCCTTGCCAGCTTCAACATCCAAAGTCAATCTCGAACAGAGGCAATTCAAGGCGGGATGGAAGTAGCAAGAAAAGAAGAAGAACACGAAGCAGCTCGTTAGTTTGTCTCCCGGGTTCCCGGGGCATTTCCAAACAGCCCCGCGGTGGGCCGCTTTTCAAGAAGCGCATCCATCCCACCCCTCGAAACCCCTCTTCCTCTTTCGCCCGTCCGGGGGAAAAAAAGGGGGGGATACCTCTGCTTGCAAAGGGAGAGGCTCCGTTTCTGCCCCACGTTCCCGCCCAAGCTTACCGGAGCAATTCCAGCCGGTCGGCGTTTGGCAGTCACTTAAGGAGGTAGGGAAGGCTGCAAGTTTGTCCGGCCGGGCGACGATGAGCAGCGTCACCGGCAGAAGCAACCAGCAAAAGCAATCGCAAAGTGTCCAGCTGCTGCACTGGCGAGCTGCGGAAGATTCCCACAACACCATGACTTCTGGAGTCAACTCTAGAGCGGTCGCGAGAGGGAAGCTTCCCAAAGCAGGTCGGTCTCGGACAGGCGGGCAGAAAGAGGCGTCGGGGGCGGCTTAGCATCCCGGGGGCCCCAGCCAACAGCAAGCTAGGAAGCAGCAGCACCCAAGTCCTAGCATGGTGAAGAGGAAGAGGATCCTGAGAGTTTCGGCAGAGATATCCAGGGGCCTAGCCCAGCCCGGGGAGTGGCAGGAGCAAGGGGGGCCAAGAAGGAGGAGGAGAGCCAGGAGGCTGAAGCAGCCGCTGCCATAAGGGGTCGGGCTGGGCTGAGCTGGAGAAAAGAGCGTCAAGGCGCTTCGCAGCCAAGCCGCCGCCGCCGCCGCTGCTGCCTCCTCTCCTGCTCTGCCGCCCGCATCCCTCTGGCGTTGGGAAAGCAGCAGGTCCTCTCAGCCCGCCGGGGTCACGTGGCGCAGGCAGAGCCGGCCCTGATTGGACGAGCGGGATGCAGGTCCCTGAGAAGGAGGGGGGGGAGGGAGGCAGGGTGGCGGCGGCAGCAGCAGCAAAAGCAGCAGCAGCAGCTGGAACGAGAGATGCTGATGCTAACGTTGGCTCGGCTGGGTCCTCTCTCTGGGAGGCGCACCGGGGAAGCTCGGGGGCGGCAACACCCTACCCCGCCCCGTGAGTTGCTGGGGCTCAGCCTGCAAGCGGCGGGTGAGTGGGAGAAGCCGCTTCCTTCCCCAGACGGATGAATTGATTCGCAGCAAAGACGCGGGCGTCGGGGATCTCGGACTGGGCGACGTCTTCTGCACGAAGGAACCCCCTCGCTCTCCTCGTCCCCTGCCCGGGAAGAGCCGCCAGCTGGATCTAAGGCGCGGTGCTTCGTCGGCGGCCCCTCTAAAACCTTGCATCCTTCCAGGGCGGAGGCGCTTTCGCGGCGCGGCGTCCGCCCCGCCGCCGCCGCCCGCTTTCCCAAGCCCTCCCGTAGACTGAGAGCGCAGAGACGCGCCGCTCATTGAGCCGAGGTCCCAGCCAGGCGCACCACAGGCGTGTGAAAGTTGAAGCGCGGTCACTACGCATGTGCGAGCGCTGGAGGTCCGCGAGCGCGCGCGCGCGCCTATGTCTGTCTGTGTGTGTCTGAATGAGTGAAGCGTGTGTTGTGCATGTGCGCGAAGAAGAAGCGGCGGCGGCGGCTGTATTTGCCACAGGCGGCGGAGGTAACGATCCGTAAATGAGACCCGTACGCACGGACGGAGGGAGGGGCGAGGGAAGAGTCGTGGAAGACGCTAAGGCCCCGTTTGCACGGTTGTTCGAGGCGCCTGAAAGTCTTCGCGAGTATGTTTCTTTCCATAAGTGACGGGGCAGAAAACTGGGCTGCAGCGCGTTTCGCGGCTGGCAACACCCAAGCTGAAGCGCGGGGGCTTCTCCGCCCGAGGTTTGAAAGTTCGTCGCGACGACCCAAGGAGCGCCGTTTACTCGTCGAGGCTGTGGAAGTGGGAAGGGAAGAAGAAAAGATGGAGGAGTGAGAAGAGAAACCAGAGGAGAGAGAGAGCAACGGCCAACAATTTCATCCGCTCTCCCGAAGAACGAACTATCGGCCGCTGGGGGCGTGGAGCACTGCCGCAGGCGCCGTCCGCGCCAATTCACCAGGAGTGCCGTCCTCCCTGGTTCGGTTCCAGGGCTTGGAGCCACACCCTGGCCAGGTCTACCTCAAGTCGACGGCCGGAGTGTCACCACGCGGGATCCCCCGTCTTTCCTCCCACCCGTCCGGACCGGGCTGCATGCAAGGCCGGTGTTTTTGACTCTCAAAAACGCGTGTATCCTGCTGTGGGAAATGTACATATTTATTGAGAAAAAAGACGAAGAAGACGACAGAATAATTTAGTTTTGACGGCTTTTTGGTATGGTCAAAAGCGGGGGAGAAAACCAGCCAGAGGAAAAAGAGGCGTCGGCAAGAATGGAGAAGGGGAATCCTATTTGCCTTTTTCCCGGAACCGAGGGCGATGCGGGAGAGGAACGAAACGTGTGAATCCTCGCTGCCTAATTTCTTTCTGCCTTAAACCTCGACGCCTTTGGCCGACGGCCCCGATTGCTCCCCACGGGCAAACATTCGGCGAACCTTGCCGCCCGCGCCGCTGCTCCGCTTCCCCGCGGAAGTCGCCCTTGCCTTTAAACCCTCCCAGTTGCGCCCGTTCTCCTCTCTTTCGGGCGCTCGCCAGGCCCCGTGGCAGCGAGCGGAGAAACCTTGCGGCCCTTCCAGCCTGCGCCATGCAGCGGCTCTCGCTCCTTTTGACTGCATTAGCGCGAGCGGGCGCGCGTGCTCGCAGGAAGCAACCCGGACAAGCGACCGGCGATCAATTAGTCCTGACGGCCTGGAAGAAGCGGTTGGCAGACGCAGCTGCATCAGGTCTTCGAAGTAAAAGAAGAAGAAAAAAGCCTATTAGAGAGACGGAGGGGGGCGGGGGCGGCCCTCATCCAAGAAAGCAAGAAACAAACGAATTACATTTATCTATTTCCCCCCCCCCCTACACACAAAGACCCCCGCGCACCTTTAGATTCGGTGGCCGCTTCAACCCAAGTGATGGCATCAATTTGCTCGTTTGCACGAACGGCGATGTAACAGCTCGGAACTTGCAGGCGAGCCAGGCGGGGTTCCTTCTCCTTTCCAACCAGACAGTTTAGCAGTTTAATCTGGCATCGTAGGAGAGAGAGAGAGAAACCGCGCTTTCAAGGAAATGAAAGCAGAAAGCCCATTAGCGAGTGTTTAGGCAGCAATTGCGGTGATCAAGTAAAAAGCTGAACCTCGCGGGAGTTCAGGGCTCGGGGAATATTTGCGGGGCGGGAAAAGGGGCGAAGGCATGAAAGAGGCAGAAATTGGCCTGCCCTTGGGTACGATTTGCCAGCTTTAAAAGCCATTCCAGTAAATTCGCGGTCCTGCTCAAAATCATCTCGCTGTAAAGTTTGTTGTCTTTAGCGCGTGCGTTTGCATCCATTCAGATCGTTCTAATTTTTTTTTAAAAAAAAAAAGTTTCCTCCGTATTGGACAGAGGAAGAATTGTTACATGCTTATAACATTTGGGCCTTAGTCGCCCTTTCTTTCACTTTCTGTGGCTTCCCGTACAGGGAGACTGAGTTAATCCACCAAGGGAACACACTTACACCCAAAGCTCCACCATGTGGCAAGAGCGCATCAGTCACTGGATACGGAGTGTCTGGAAATAGCAGTTGAATGGAAGAAATAGCTTCTCGGTGAATTCTGACAAGTCAAAGGCTGTCAGCAAGTGGAAAGAAAACAGTGGGGGGGGGGACTTAGTGGTGCTTTGAGAAGCAGCCTGTCAAATATTCATCTCCAGCAGTATTGGATATATTACTGTTGCCCATCCATACTCACATGGGTGGAAACATGAAAGGCTCAAGAGCTGTAAGGGAAGTGAAGTTAGACCCTCCCCTCAAGATTTGGCTGATTCTTCAAGGTTAACCAAGATCAATGCCACTGCATTAAAATACTGATTCCATTAAAGCATGTCATGTGCAAATTCTATCTATCTATCTATCTATCTATCTATCTATCTATCTATCTATCTATCTATCTATCTATCTAATCTATGTAAAAATCTAATAGATACCTTTCACCCTGGCTTCACTGATAACGGATAAGAGCCTGTGGCCTAATGGCTAAGAAGTTTGCCTAGTATGTAATATAGCCCAGGTTCAAATCCCAGTAAGGGTATGGCTAGCTGATGAGAGCTAAATAGCTTGAAATAGATCTATACTAGTCTCCCTTTATTTATCAGCACAAATAAAAAAAACATTTAAAGTCACAACCCCTGGTATGCCCAAATATGGGAGGAAGGTCACACTTCCATTCTCTGTCCTTCGGCTCGTCACAAGAGACCATCCAGACAGAAACCCAATATTTTTTAATGTTGCCTTTTTGTTACATTTGTTATATTTGTGCTGATAAATAAATAAAGGGAGACTAGTATAGATCTATTTCAAGCTATTTAGCTCTCATCAGGTTCGATTCCCAGCAAGGGTATGGCTAGCTGATGAGAGCTAAATAGCTTGAAATAGATCTATACTAGTCTCCCTTTATTTATTTATCAGCACAAATATAACACACACACACACACACACACACATATATATGCAACTATTGGTTTTAGCAAAATTAGTTCTAATTTGGAGATAGACAAACACTCCTGTATTGCTAAACTGGAGCACAGCTCCTTAACCAGACCAAATTAGTACCATAACAATAAATGGTTATATATGCGAGTAATCATAATCTCAGGGGGGGAAAAGAAAAGAAACCCTATCTAGCAAGGGCATCATTGTGCAAGAGATAATAAAGAAATATAAGAGAAAATGATTTATGTAGTAGCGTATATAAGTGGCAGAATTCAGCTAAATTTGACTGATCTCAGGAAAGTTGGTTGGTAACCAACTAAACATGTTGGTTAGTACTTTGATGAGAGACCACTAAAAATCCCATGGGATATAAACTAAATTGGGGGAATTAAAAATAAAACCTTGAAGAAAACAACAGCAAAATGCTTATGCCCTGTTGCTAAAGTAAAATCATCATGGAGTAGGATTGCCTTGCGGGAAACTTGAATAGCATTGTGGAAGATTCAAAATCTGAATTCTAGCTTAATGGTTGACCCCAAAGTTGTATGCCAAGACAAACAGCCTGATGCCCTTAGGAGCTCCCATCTGGCCAGTCAGTATAGCCAATACTTGTCTCGCTGCTTCAATTTTTGAGCACAGTGCCTGAATCCCAGGCCTTTGATGTGAGCTGTGACTTTTAAGGATAAAATATGTCAAAATTACCCAAATGGTTCCAGTCCTTTGATGTATTGATAGAATAAGTCCACTTTCTTTTTCTCCAAGCAGCTGTTTAAGATGATAGTGCTACTACTAGCACTACCTAAGGTGCAACTGGATGCCCAACTGCAACTGGAGCTGCATCCATAGCTACAACTCCTCTTTCTCAGCCGTGTCTGATTAAGCAGATTTTCTTTCCCTTATGAAATAAAAAGAACCTCCATGGTCATTACATTCTCACCCAGGCTTTCATGTTGCCTTTTCATTTTGCCCTGGGAGTGATAATTGCTAGGCTCCAGGCAACTTGGACCAAAAGTCTGAATTTCACTGACATTCCCTGCATTTAAATAAATTTCAGTTTTCATTGTTCTGAGGAGCAAATTACTGTGAATGGTTCCTGGTTGGATTACCTATGAGTTTCCTCCATGCAGAGCATCCTGATATTTCATTCTCACGATACTTTTCCCCTCCATATTTCTGAATAAACCATTAATAAAAGCCACCCATAAAGGTAACATTTCAAAACCAAATTCATTTTTTGTCAATTTATTTCAGCATTCTTTTTCTCATTGCTTGATCTAGATTTTGGGGAGTGAACAATTTGAACGTAGATAAATAAAAGTAATGGTTCTTTTATGTTTTTTTTTATTAGTTTGTGGTATAAAATGCAAAACTACAAAAACAAAATAGAAAAAATAGAAGAGGGTGCAGAAAAGAAGGGAAAAAGAAAGAAAAGGCATTGATCTTTGGTGTAGTAAAATAAGATAGTAACATCAAGCCTCAACTTTTTACTTTTACATGGCAGCATAAAGTAGCCATTTCTATACCAACAAATCTTATCTAATCGGTAAAACTGAAAATCAAAGTTTCATTTTTTCCACCTCAAGCAGAAAGTCCAGAAGTGGTTTCCTAATAGAAACTTTTTTCTTTTATCATAACAGTCAATTTAGCCACATCTGCTAACTCCATCAACTTTTGCAGTCATTCATCTATTGTGGGAATCGACATATCCTTCCATTTCTGTGCATAAATTAATTTTTGTCGGCGTCAACATATATAACATCAAAGTTCCACTTTTTTCCCATTAAAACAAAAGGAAATTTCTGATTTTATCTTAGTATTCACTACAGTATCTTCTGTATTAGAATATGAATTGCATTCTCACTTTGCTTTAACCTTATCACAGATAACTCTGCCATCCAAATCTTAATTCATGACCCTATAAATCAAGTAGCCTCTTATTCTGGAGGTTCACCCACTGTTTTAGCCAGACCAAACAAGTATCAAAATATAATTTCAAGTCTGGTAAAGCCAAGCCACCTCTTTCCTTGGCATTTTGCAATACTTCAATGCTTGGGTTTTTCCCTTACCATATAAACTTAGCAATAATGCCATTGTTTAAATTGAGTATCAGTTGCAAATATTGGTAATGTCTGAATCAAAAAGTGTATCTTTGGTAAGACGCTCATCTTAATTACAGACATTTTACCTAATAGTGATAAATGCAGTTTATCCATCTTGATAAGTCTTTTTTTAATACCACTTCAGAGAGACGCATAAGTTATTTTGAAACAGTTTTGTATTTACATTTGTCAATAGGACCCCCAAATATTTCACCTTTTTCTCAATCTTAAAACTAAAACTAAATCACAGTCCTGTGGGGTCATATTCTTAGTAAGTGTTGTTTTCTGTTTGTGTATTTTAAAATTTGCTAAAACCCCAAACTCATTTAATTTCCTGATCAAATATTCTATATTATTGTTGAGGTCTTCCAAGAATATAATCAAACCAAACTGAGGCAATTTCCCTCAATTTATACACTTCCTTCTTGATATTTACACCTGTTATTTTCTCATCTTGCCTGTTATCTCTTCAAAACTTCCAAAATAAACAACAAGGCAGACAAGGGTCAGCCTTGTCTCACCCTTTTGGATTTCACATGAATTGATTAAATCGGTGTTATTAACAATTTTTGCTTGCTGTGACATGTAAACAACTTTAGCTCCTTGGATACAATTCTCCCCAAAGTCCAGAATTTTAAATATAAGATCCCAATTTAGATTGTAAAAGTAACAGTTAAAAAGAAACAAAAAAGAATAGCCATGAGAATCATTACTGACAATATGGCTATATGTAATAATACCTCTATCTCCTATGTTTTAAAATATTTATTTGGAAGTAAGGCAGTTGAACTTTTTACTCGTGCAGTTTGCAGGTTTACATGTCTGGATGGAAAAACTTTTTCCTGAAAAAAAAGATAATATATATATATATCAACCATTTTAGGTAATTTTAATTTTGTTTCTATTGGTGCTATTGTTTCTTTCTGTGTTCTTTCAGGAATTATGGAGTGAAAATCACAAATAACAGTAATGAAAGATAATTGAGAGCAGCATACACAGATTTTCTGCTGAATTCTTGACATTTTGAGCGCACACGTGGAAGAAGGACCTCTGGCTGGAACCTCTTAGAGCTCTTTCCTCAACCAAATAACATTGAATTTAGCCCAATACAAGCCAATGTTTATCTAAAGCAGTTGTCCTCCGCCTGGTGTACTCCAGATATGCTTCTGTTTCCAGAATTTCTAATCTTCTGATGAAAGAAATGTCCTTCTGGGTTCAGCTCCAAGTGGGGAAAAAGACACTGGAGACATGGAGGCTGCTTGGAAAGATGGTTTATTGGTGGACAGGGCCACATGGCTTGAGCCCTGAACAGAAAAGGTGATCACATGCTTCAATGTTGGTGGAGAAGAAGAGAAGGGCCTAGGGAGGGGCTTGCTAGGCTTTTTATAACCTGTTCAGTCCCACCTCTCTGTTTCCTGTTCCTGTGTAAGAAATGTATTCTGATTGGTTGTTAGATTCCCATGGGGCCATGCAGGGGCTACTCTCTAGGCTGTGTTTTGAATCCAGGTATGGATGAGTTCTCAGATGCCATGTGGTCAGTTGAGTAAAGAGCCAATATTATCATGCTTTCCTGTAGCTGCTGATAAAGCCTTCATTATGTAAAGTGGACTAGCTTGGCCATCTTAATGGCCCATTAACAGTGGGGATGGGCAGGAAGCTACAGGCAACTATTTTGTCTTTTAAAACATGTTTCTTTCTTTTTACATCCAGAGAAATATTCTGCCTTTTCAATATTTCCTAGGATATTTCGTTTTTCTGGGAGAGGGCTGGATGGTAACTTCCCACACTTCATAGAAAGAAAATTCAAAAGAAGTCCTATAACATTTTGAGACAACTGACTGGGAAGTGCTGATCTAAAGCTCTTCACTTGTTGAAATTATCTTTGGTAATCAGGTTGATTTATCAATGACTTGTTTGGTACCTATCAAAATGATCCATTGTTAGAGTTCTTCCTAATGCTTAGTTATTTATTAACATTCATCTAGTACATTTTGAGACAATTTGGCAGGCTTTACAGTATTGTAGATGTTAGAAAATTAGGAAGTTGGTCATAATCATAAATTAATATTAACCATAATCATAATATCACATTTGGCTTCTGAACTTTCTTTCTGTGCTCTAAGAGCTCTTCCGAGATAACAAAAATTTGTTCCATAAACAAATACGTAATTCCCCCTCCCCTCCTTTTTCCCCTCCTGGAAAACAAAAGGAAATCTGGTAACTTGATTTTAGGGCATACTTAACAAATCTAGAACAGTGCAGTAATAAGCAAAAGAACCCCAAACAAGAAAAAAGAACTGAAATTTTTGACCTGTCTGGATGTATCATATAATTACGACTTCTTCACTGTGGCCTGAGTAACGTATCAAGGAAGCAAAATTGCCCCTTTCTTCTTTTATAACTGTGGGAAGTTATCATCCAGCCCTCTCCCAGAAAAATGAAATATCCTAGGAAATATTGAAAAGGCAGAATATTTCTCTGGATATGAAAAGAAACATTTTAAAAGACAGAATAGTTGCCTATAGCTTTCTGCCCATCCCCAGCTAATGGGCCATTAAGATGGCCAGGCCAGCCCACTTTACATAATAAAGACTTCTCCTCACTGCAGCTGTAGGGGGAAGGGATATTACTCAACTCTCCACGTGGCATCTGAGAACTCATCTATACCTGGACTCATCACAGCCTAGAGAGTAGCCCCCTGCATGGCACCATGGGAGTCTGACAACCAGTCAGAATACATTTCTTACACAGGAACAGGAAACAGAGAGGTGGGACTAAACAGGGTATAAAAAGCCTCGCAAGCCCCTTCCTCAGCCCTTCTTCTCTTCTTCTCCATCAACATTGGCCTCTAGGCTGGAATACTGCAACGTGCTCTACATGGGGCTGCCCTTGAAGAGCATCCGGCGACTTCAGCTAGTCCAGAATGCGGCCGCGCAAGTGATTGTGGGCGCACCGCGGTTCGCCCACATAACACCAATCCTCCGCGAGCTGCGCTGACTACCTGTTGATCTCCGGGTGCGCTTCAAGGTGCTACTTACCATCCATAAAGCCCTCCATGGTAGTGGATCTGAGTACTTGAGAGACCGCCTCCTGCCAATTACTTCCCTTCGACCAATTAGATCGCACAGATTAGGCCTCCTCCGAGTCCCATCCGCCAGTCAGTGCCGACTGGCGACTACGCGGAGGAGAGCCTTCTCAGTTGCAGCTCCGACCCTTTGGAACGATCTCCCCGTGGAGATTCGCACCCTCACCACCGTCCAGACCTTCCGCACAGCCCTTAAGATCTGGCTATCCCGCCAGGCCTGGGGATAAAGATTCTAATCTGCCCCACCCGAATGCTGAATGAAAGTTGTGTTTTATCGTTTTATTTTTTTCACTCACGTATTGTCTTATGTTTTGTCTTACACTTCCCCTCCCATGAATTGTAAGCCGCCCTGAGTCCCCTCAGGGAAAAGGGCGGCCTATAAATAATAAATAAAATCTAAAATCTAAAAATCTAAATCTAAAAAATCAACATTGAAACATGTGATCCCCTTTTCTGTTCAGGACTCAAGCCATGTGGCCCTGTCCAACAATAAACCATCTTTCCAAGCAGCCTCCATGTCTCCAGTGTCTTCTTCCCCACTTGGAGCTGAACCCAGAAGGACATTTCTTTCAACAATTATAACTCTAGGCACACCCCACATAGGAGTCTGTCTTCTTTCCTTCTTTTAAATTTCTCTCCATATATCAGGTTTTTTAAATGCAAACATTGCTAGTGTTTTTTTTTAAAGCACATAAAGAGTTCCTGTGATGCTCAAAGCTTCATATTTTAAGCTGGAAATAAAACTCAAAACAATATTTCTGTTTCTGGATCTAAATAGATATTTGGATTTTTAAAAACTTTTTAAAAAGGCATTGGGGAATTATTTGTGCCCTGCATGATTTGGGTAAGTCCTGCTTTTTTTTTGTATACTTGGGCAATTCCCATAAAAACTTAAGTAAAACATATTTCCCTAAAAATGTCAGGTGACTTTTCTTTTTTGGCTTAGAACCTGTTTGCTCAAGCATGTGAGATCATACCCCTAAAGGAACACATAACAAAAACAACATCTGTTTGTTAGATTTTAAATAGCCTGACAGCAAATGTTTGCTATTTCAAATGAAACAAACTGACAGTGCAACCTAAGAGTTTACAACTTTAGTGTAGAGTTACTTGCCATAGTGAATAAAGCCCTAATTGCCAGATATACATACTGTGTATCCACTGAAATCTGTAGCAAGTCTCCCAATTAACTGGATGACCCTGGACTGTACGCAGCTCCTGTCAATCATTTTACAGCCAAACTAGGTGATAAAAGAGTCCTTGCTTGTCATCCTGCTCTAGTTTTGGAGGCTATTTTAGTTAATTGTAAGCACATGGTGATCCAATCTGGATGTGCATAAAGAAGGGAAAGTGTAAACTCTTCCCTCAGCCCCTTTGTTTTGTTTTTAATTTACCTTCTCTGTGCAGGAACAGAGTTTTAAAACAAATGTCTCCATTAGGGCCAAAGGAAGCTTCCTTCTTGTTTTTCTCTCTCCTAAACTACATTTTAGAAAAAGGGGATTCTTTTTAAAGAAAGGGACTACTACACGAAAAGAGTAGTATTACCCCCACCCCCTCTCCCTACATAGTGGCATGATCCAAATCAGGGCTCTGTGTTTCTCAGTTGACAGATGTTGAAAGAAATGTCCTGGGTTCAGCTCCAAGTGGGGGAAAAGACACTGGAGACATGGAGGCTGCTTGGAAAGATGGTTTATTGTTGGACAGGGCCACATGGCTTGAGCCCTGAGCAGAAAAGGTGATCACATGTTTCAATGTTGGTGAAGAAGAAGAGAAGGGCTGAGGGAGGGGCTTGCTAGGCTTTTTATACCCTGTTTAGTCCCACCTCTCTGTTTCCTGTTCCTGTGTAAGAAATGTATTCTGACTGGTTATCAGACTCCCATGGTGCCATGCAGGGGGCTACTCTCTAGGCTGTGATGAGTTCTCAGTTGCCTTGTGGTCAGTTGAGTAATATCCCTTCCCCCTACAGCTGCAGTGAGGAGAAGTCTTTATTATGTAAAGTGGGCTAGCCTGGCCATCTTAATGGCCCATTAGCTGGGGATGGGCAGAAAGCTACAGGCAACTATTCTGTCTTTTAAAACATGTTTCTTTTCACATCCAGAGAAATATTCTGCCTTTTCAATATTTCCTAAGATATTTCATTTTTCTGGGAGAGGGCTGGATGATAACTTCCCACACAGACTTACAGAATCACCTCCCATTAGATCATTAAGCTATGGTCGCTAAGTGAAACATGTCACCACAAGGTACAACTATGTTTTCAATTAATTCTGCTTGTTGCAAGCCAGTTGGGAAGCATGCAAAGAGCAATTGCATAACCATGGGACACTGCAATGTGAGGTTTGGTAACACAGCTTTTTTTTAATACACATGTATCTTCAAAGTTGCTAAGTGAGGGAGTTGGTAAGTGAGGACTATTCATTGTATATTCTGGTGCTTAGAGCCAATCGCTCTATTAGCAATAGCAATAGCAGTTAGACTTATATACCCCTTCATAGGGCTTTCAGCCCTCTCTAAGCGGTTTACAGAGTCAGCATATTGCCCCCAACAACAATCCGGGTCCTCATTTTACCCACCTCGGAAGGATGGAAGGCTGAGTCAACCCTGAGCCGGTGAGATTTGAACAGCCGAACTGCAGAACTGCAGTCAGCTGAAGTAGCCTGCAGTACTGCACTCTAACCACTGCGCCACCTCAGCTTGATTTCTTGTCATGGCATTCTAAAACTGAAGCTAGTAGCCAGAAATGGAAGGCTGAGTCAACCCTGAGCTGGTGAGATTTGAACCGCTGAACTGCAGATAACAGTCAGTTGAAGTGGCCTGCAGTACTGCACTCTACCCACTGCACCACCTCGGCTCAGTACATACATTTTCCTATCGAATTCAGATTCCCCATATCTCCATGTCTTTTTCATCACAGAGAGTATAAAGGACTGACTGCTGACCAACTAATTACCTCAAGAAAGTGCTTTCCTGTTTGAATCGGGATTCATTAAATGAAGGGAAAAACACTTGCAATATCACTCCCTGGGAGCTATAGTGAGGCATATAAATTGTTAAAACTCTCCCAGCTTTCATCATTAGATTAATGGTACACATTCAGTTCTCAGCTAGGGTTGATTAAGGTGGCCTTACGTTTATCACCAGGCAGGTGATGCTTTTGATTTTTACGAGAATGGTAGTGTTCTCCATGGTGTTAAGAAGCCTATTGCAGTAAGCACTTTTAAAATGGATTGTTAAGAGCCATGAAAGGAAAACTGATGAAGAACTTGGAAACAGATATAGTATCTCTCCGTATTTCATGATGGCCTTGAGGGCCACATTCAGCAAAACATCTTTGGTATCCAAAGATATCTTGTAGAACATGATCTTGACAAGAACTTATCATACATTAGAGTTTCCTATTCCTCACTTAACACTAGGAAATATTCCAGCCTTATCTAGTTGTCTGTGTCCCAAAATTCACTCAAGTCCTGTCTGAATCTCTTGAAACTCCTATTGGAAGAAAAAGGGCAGCATTTTTAAGTGATGTTCAAAAAGTATCACTAATTAGCAATAATATCCCATAGATCCCCCCCCCCAAAAAAAACCCAAGAAAGTATGTCCCTGGGCCAAAATATTCAGAAATATAAATAGTGATTGTTTATTTTTGTCAATTTTCAAAACGCAAAGTGAGCGAACGAAAGAAAAATCTAAAATCAATATTTGGTGTCACCCCCCTTTGCCTTCAAAACAGCAGCAATTCTTCTAGGTACACTTGCAGACAATGTTTGAAGGAACTCGGCTGGTAGGTTGTTCCAAACATCTTGGAGAAGTAACCACAGATCTTCTGTGGATGTAGGCTTTCTCACATCCTTCTGTCTCTTCATGTAATCCCAGACACACTCGATGATGTTGACAACAGGGCTATGTGGGGGCGATACCATCACTTCCAGTACTTCTTGTTCTTCTTTACCCTGAAGATAGTTCTTAATGACTTTGGCTGTATGCTCGGAGTCGTTGTCCTGCTGCAGAATAAATTTGGGGCCATTCGTACGCCTCCCTGATGGTATTGCATGATGGATAAGTATCTGCTTGTGTTTCTCAGCATTGAGAGCAACATTAATCCTGACCAAATTTCCAACTCCATTTGCAGAAATGCAGCCCCAAACGTTCAAGGAACCTCCACCGTGCTTCACTGTTGCCTGCAGATACTCATTATTGTACAACTCTCCAGCCCTTCAACGAACAAAGTGCCTTTTGCTACAGCCAAATATTTCAAATTTTGAGTCATCAGTCCAGAGCACCTGCTGCCATTTTTCTGCACACCAGTTCCTATGTTTTCTTTAGTCTGACTTCATGGTATTGGACCTGGGTACTTGAGAGACCACCTGCTGCCAATTACCTCCAATAGACCGATTAGATCCCACAGATTAGGCCTCCTCCGAATTCCATCCACCGACCAATGCCGACTGGCGACTACACGGAGGAGAGCCTTCTCTGTGGCTGCTCCGACCCTCTGGAACGAGCTCCCCGTGGAGATTCGAACCCTCACCACCGTCCAGGCCTTCCGCAAAGCCCTTAAAACCTGGCTGTTCCGACAGGCCTGGGGCTAAAGAGTTTTTGCCCCCCTTCTCGAATGGTATGGTTGTTGTGTGTTTTTAAATTTTATATTCTTATGTCTTGTCTTTTTTCTTATCCCCCTGTCTGTACCCCCTTCCCTGATTGAATTGTGAGCCGCCCTGAGTCCCCTTTGGGGAAAAGGGCGGCATATAAATGGAATCAATCAATCAATCAATCAAGTCTCTTGGCCTTGTTCCCATGTCGGAGGTATAGCTTTTGGGTTGCAACTCTTCCACGAAGACCACTTCTGGCCAGTAAATGGGTGTACCTGGGTCCCACTGGTTTCTGCCAGTTCTGAGCTGATGGCACTGCTGGACATCTTCCGATTTCGAAGGGTAATAAGCTTGTTGTGTCTTTCATCTGCTGCACTAAGTTTTCTTGGCCGACCACTGCGTCTACGATCCTCAACGTTGCCCATTTCTTTGTGCTTCTTCAAAAGAGCTTGAACAACACAACTTGAAACCCCAGTCTGCTTTGAAATCTTTGTCTGGGAGAGACCTTGTTGATGCAGTATAACTACCTCGTGTCTTATTGTGTTCTCAATCTTGCCATGACATGAAACTGTCTTTCACAACCTCACCTTGGTAGCAGAGTTTGGTTGTTCCTCACCCAGTTTTATACCTCCTACACAGCTGTTTCTGTTTCAGTTCATGACTGATTTTCAACCTACGTGTGACATTGATGATCATTAGCACCTGTTTGGTATAATTGGTTGATCATTCACTTGATTATAATCCTGCAAAATCCCTGATTTGCGCAAGTGTACCTATGAGAATTGCTGGTTTGAAGGCAAAAGGTGCTCACACCAAATTTTGATTTGATTTAGATTTTTCTTTTGTTCGCTCACTTTGCATTTTGAAAATTGACTAAAATAAACAATCATTATTTATATGTCTGAAAGCATTCTTTGTTTACAGCATTTTTTCACGCCTGCCTAAAACTTGCACAGTACTGTATATATATAAAATACAGAAATTGATTATAGCAATAGCGATAGCAGTTAGACTTATATACCGCTTCATAGGGCTTTCAGCTCTCTCTAAGCAGTTTACAGAGTCAGCATATTGCCCCCCAACAACAATCCGGGTCCTCATTTTACCCACCTTGGAAGGATGGAAGGCTGAGTCAACCCTGAGCCGGTGAGATTTGAACAGCCGAACTGCAGAACTGCAGTCAGCTGAAGTAGCCTGCAGTGCTGCATTTAACCACTGCGCCACCTCGGCTTATCAGAATAGTGATGCTGTGCTTATGCAGCAGCATTAGGTTCACCACACCTCAGCCTACAATGAAAGAAGAATCCAGTTTTCCCATCAGTTTCAGAAACTCTAATTTCTAAGAGATTTGGGGGACCTTAGATTGTATTTGAGGATAACTTTATCATGAACCAATCCAGTGGTGAAATCTAATTTCCCCCCCACAAGTTCTGTGGGTGTGGTTTGATGGGGGTGTGTGTCATATGATTGGGTGGGCGTGGCCAACATTTTTTTCACTTTCAGCTATTTTTTAAAAGCTTTTTAAAGCATTTTTAGTCTGCAGGTTCAGGCAAACCATCAGGGAAAAAATGCTTTAAAAATCTAAAACAAAAATAGCTTCCGACGATCAGGTGGCTCAGCTGTGAGCCACATGATCGTCGGAAGCTATTTTTGTTTTAGATTTTTAAAGCATTTTTTCCTTGATGATTCAGGCAAACTGGCAGGGGAAAATGCTTTAAAAATAAAAAAAATAATAGTTTCCGACGATCGTGTGGCTCAGCTGTGAGCTGCGCGATTGTTGGAAGCTTTTTAAAAAGCCTTTTAAAGCATTTTTCCCCCTGCCAGTTCACTAGAACAGGCAAGGAAAAATGCTTTAAAAAGTGGGAGGAAAGCTTCTGATGATTGCGCGGCTCACAGCTAAGCCACATGATCATCGGAAGCTATTTTTTAAAAGATTTTTAAAGCATTTTGATCCTCGGAAGCGTTTTTTCACTACCAGTTCACAGAAGCAAGGACAATTGTCCCTACCGGTTTGGCCGAACTGGGAGGATTTCACCCCTGAAACAATCCCCAAATATCTGATGTTATTTCTTGTGAATAGAATAGAATAGAATAGAATAGAATAGAATAGAATTCTTTGTTGGCCAAGTGTGATTGGACACACAAGGAATTTGTCTTTAAGCTCTCATTGTACATAAAAAATAAAATAAAATAAAATAAAATACATTCATCAAGAATCATAAGATATAACACTTACTGATAGCCATCTACTGAAATATCATACCTAGTGTACCAGTTGTGGTTTGTGCATATCTGTTACACATCTGAATATGTTCAAGAAACGTATCTAGTGTTACTGCCTAGCAACTAAATTTATTGTAATAGTCAAGAGATTTGTTTATCTTCACTGCCCTGTGAATTGGTCTCTTGATCTTGATAAAACAAAAAAAATAAGCTTATTTCTTCCCCAGATTAGCATCTCAGCCAAACTGCATTCACAACTATTATTTGTAAACTAAAGGATGGTCACCTTAATAGACTTGCTTATTTATTTTTACATGGCATATAGGTAATGTTGAAACTGAACCATAACAAAGATTTTTTTAAAAAATAAAATGTTATGTTATAGTATGAAATATTATTTGGAGGATAAGCCTTATATATAAAAATCTCTTTTAGGACTTTACCTTCCCAAAAGGAAGCAGGTTTATAGAATTAAGAAATGAAACAACAACAGCAACATGATTTATGTAGCTTTAAGGTAGATAAAAGTTAGAAAGATCTGAAGCAATCCTTGGATTTCCAAATCACATTAATCTCTTGTGACTTATCTGGTAGAAAACTGATTCAACAAAGGATTTTGAAATTACCCTGATATGGAGTTTGTGTGTATGTGTGTGTATGCATGTTCATCTTCAAGTCAATTTTGATTCATGACAACTACCAGGACAAGTCCCTTTACTTTTCTTGACAATACTTTGCAAGTTATTTGCCAATTGCCTTCATCCTAGAGCTGAGAGAGAATGACTGACCAAAGTCACTAAAATGGTTTTATGCCTAAAGCAGGACTGTGATTTCTCCGCGGGTCGCCCATGAGGCCAATGATGAAGGAAGACTCGGAAACAGGTCTTTCTCAGGATGAGACGATCCAGAGCATAGTCTGGATGACTCTTTTATTGAGCATACACAAAGAAAGGGTGGAGTTGCAAGTTCTATGTGGACCAATCATGGTTGTACAAGTCTATGGTATATGGTAACTCATTCACTTCCATGTAGACCTCTGAACCTAGAGAATGCCCATAGTCAGCAAATAAATCTTTTACTAGCATGCAAACTTTTGACCCCTACTTAATACTACAGAGTCAGCATGCAAACTTCTGACCCCTACTTAATACTGCAGAGTCAGCAGTTTGTATTACTGACCTTATGGTATGGTTAATCATTACTGCTGTTGTATATGTGTTCCAGCATAGCTATGCATGCCTACACTTATGTTACAACACAGGACTAGAACTCATGGTCTCCCGGTTTCAAGCCTAATGTCTTAACCAATATACCAAATTGGCACTGGATTAACCTATGTATGTTTTTTAAAGAATAGTAGTTGAATGTTACTGATGAATTTCTTCGGCTCTCGTTCTAGTTGATGTAATAGAATGAGAGCTGAAGAAATTATACCAGGCTTTAAAAAATAATTGTTGCAGCAGCTCATAAAACTAGGATATCTTTTAAATACCACCTTCCTACATACAAGGAAACTGGATGCCAACAATAGAACCCTTGCCTAACAGGCAGAAGGTATCAAAATTAAAGTTCCTTACATAGTTTTCTTTAAAATAATCTAAGCTAGTAGAACCGGGAAGGGCTTCTCTTTTGGAGAACTCTTGCTAGTTGAGCAGATACTATTGGATTACATGCGACAAATGTTTTACACAGCTTCATCCATAATGCAGGAGTGGAGAAGCTTGTGTCCTTTTGATATCTTGAATTAACTTAGTGCTGGGTGGCATAGCCAATGGTAAATGATTTTGGGAAATATAATCCAAAATATCTGGAAAGTAGTAAATTGCCATAATTCATAAAAGAACAGAGACTCTTTTAGGATGAAGCTTTATCATGGGAATACACAGATCATCAATCTGACTAAATTGGTGGGAAACCCATTTGGTCAACTCAGTCCATAATGAATACCTTGTTTTCTGAAATGCTTATGCTGCTTTAACTCAGCAATGGCACAGTAGGAATTTGAATTGATCTAGCAATGAAAGAGAAAATTTACAATGCATTAAATGTATGGATGCAGGGAGTGGGAGAAACGTGTGACATCAGATCAGTGGTGGGATTCAGCCAGCTCGCACCTATCTGGGAGAACCGGTTATTAATTTTCTTCTTCTTTTTTTTTTTAGTAAATGTGTTTTTATTTTTCCATTTTCATTTCGTACAGTCACATATATACTGTGTATAACCGGGGCCATATAATATTAAACAATAAACACATCCATTCCTCTTGTCAACAATACCCCCCAAAATACAAATCCAATGTACCTCTTCAACCCTCCATACACCCTTTCTTTCGCCCCCCCCTCCAACTTTCCATCTTCCCTCCAACATTCCCCTCTACCCTACTTCCCCTCCCCCTCTACCACACCTCTCTCCCGGTACACTCCCTCCCTTCCTTCTCACCCTCCCTCCAGTCCTCTCTCCCACCCTCTCTAGCCCTCTTTCTTCTATCCCTCTACTCCTCCCTTCGGTGTATTTCTACTGTCTATTAATATATTCAGCTTGTCCTATTTTTACAGTGAAATTAAAGAGCAACAGTATACAAGTGCAATCGCGTTACTATAAAATCTAACACATACTATATATCCCCCCTCCCCCCTCCCCCCTAACACCCCACCTCCCTCCCCCCCCCGACTTCCCAGAGCCCGTACACGGTATAGGTTTTTAACAAATGCAGTCTAAAATATATTAAGACAAAGGAAATAAAAAAAGAAGTTAATAACGTCTCTGCATTAAACTCAGCTTCTTCCTGTTGCACTAACTTTAAGCAGTTTAGATTATTCCTAATCTTAAACATAGGCTATCTGTAATTTCTTAGTCCCGTATTTGTTTTGTATATAGTCAATCCATTTTTTCCAGTCTCGTTTATATCTCTCATTTGAATGGTCTTTAAGATATGCCGATATTTTAGCCATCTCAGCTAGACGGTTATTAATTTTCTAAGCAGTTCGGAGAACCGGTTGTTGGAAGAAATCTCATTTTGTTTTTTTCCACTTTACAGAGTAATCCTATAAGGAAGGAAATATTCTGGTGTTGTTTCTAGCCTAATCTTTGTTGCCCTGCTTACAGAAACTGCCTTTTCTGTTAACCCTTATTATGTAACAGCTAAGGCGAAGCCCATCTACGTGAGTGACGTTGAATTTTCCACACCCACCCAGTCACATGACTACCAAGCTCCACCTATCTAGCTGGTCATTAGGGCAGAGAACCGGTTGTTAAATTATTTGAATCCCACCACTGCATCAGATCAAATGTCTCTGGGGATGTTGCAAAAGCTGCAACTTTGATGACGAGTTGTAATACCCCATTGTTCAGAGACATCATAACAAAATCATTTGTTCATGACACTGAACAAATGATTATTGGCCAGAACAGTTTTTTAGGCATCATAGTTGTTTAAGATAAAACCTGCAACTAAGTAAACAAAATGTCTAGCTTTATTTTTTTTCTCAACATCTTCAAAGAAGCCCTAACACTAAGTGTTGCATTTAATATAATGTATATAATCCAACTAGTAATTCCCATGTTTGCAATATGTAATATCTCTCTATCCCATTGGGACTGAATCCAAGATTACTGAATCTTGAGTATCCTGCTCTATGACAATTTCTAAAGGAAGGAAGGACCTATAAACAAGCACTTGGATGCTGACTTTTTCCATGTGTTGACACTTAAGCCCTATAACTATGCCTTATTCTGCATTTCTTTCTTCAAAACTGAGGTAGTTGAGTAGTGATTGAGAATGGTACTCTCATTAACTGTGGCATTTCTTGATGCTTTGGCATTTTAGTGGCACAAGACAAAAGAATGTTTACTCAGAGCTTCAAACCCTTTTGTGGTATTTCGTGTTTCAAAGTAGTTTCATATCTGACTCTGAACAGGTTCTAGTACCAATTACTGCAATTTTCAGATCTTGCTTTTAATTATTAGTAGACAATCCATGGCCCCTTGGGTTATAGTTTCAGAGATATTTCCTTATCAGATTCCTCAATGTTTTCAACAATGGCAGAGCTTGTAATCTACTTGTAACATTTGTAAAAGGTATTTAGAGATGTTTCACTCAGTTTAAGGTTACAGACACAAGAGTTCTAGCAATATATACATTTTATGGTTGATATTACTACTACTGTACCAGTGGTGGGTTTCAAAAAATTTTCGAACCTACTCTGTGGGTGTGGCCTCCTTTGTGGGAGTGGCTTGGCGGCCATGTGACCTGGTGGGAGTGGCTTGCTGGCCATGTGTTTTATTTATTTATTTATTTATTTATTTCCTTCTTTCTCTCTCCTTCCTTTTTCCTTTTTTTCTTTCATCTCTCTTTCTTTTTCCTTTTTTTCTTTCATCTCTCTCTCACTTTTTCTTTCTTTTTTCTTTTTTCTTTTTTTCTTTCTTCCTTTCTTTTTCTTTCTCATTCTCTCTCTGTGTGAGTCTCTCTGTATGTGTGTGTGTGTCAGTGGTGGGTTTCAAAAATTTTTGGAACCTCTTCTGTAGGTGTGGCCTGCTTTCTGGTGGAACCTCTCTAACCGGTTCGGTAAATTTGACAAACTGGTTCTACCGAACTGGTGCGAACTGGTAGGAACCCACCTCTGTACTGTACAGTATAAATAGAAAGCTTGAACCGCCATGTACAACTTTTGGTTTTTGACAATATATATGACAACCTGACTCTAACCAGGCCTTTAAGGTCTTCCAGTGGTGAACTTATCACCATGGGCAGAAGATCCATATTATGAAATGCTACTTTCTTTCTCCAGAGTCCAGAAGAATGAGATGCTACTAGCTTTCCCTCTCAACAGCACTGTTTATCCTATTATGGCAACTACATAGATGCTTCAGCCAAGTAACCATTAGGCTTTCAGCTTTGTGTTCAATTACCTTGATTTGCCTCTCATCTACTTTATTGTTTCCCCCAGGTGACCCTATGACCCCACTGGATTTTTACTCTGGTGTAATTGAGACCAAAATTAGGCCCAACAGCTTTATAAAAACAGAGGCTTCATAATGAACAATTGAAGAGTACAACTCTAATATAATAATAATCAGAGGCTAGTAATTGCGCCATTAGAGGTAGAAAGAAGGATACACCATATATACTATCATTGCATAGATAGACAGGCACACATACAGAAACACCAACCAAGTGAAAGACAATCTGTGACAAGAGGTCTTTTCTGGATGGAATTTGTTCATGTTAAAGAGGTGTGGAAAGAAGGGAGAGAAAAGCAGGATGAAAGGAGAATCCACAAAAATCCAGTGAAAGAATCCATGTTCACATGAGCAGACATGTGACCTGACAAATGCGCGCACGACAAAAGCGCACCGACAAAACCGCAGTGAGAAAACCGTGACATCATAAACGCGCCCACAACAATGCGCCGATAAAACCGCGCCCACAAAAGCGCAATTTAAGTTAAGGTAAGGGTTAGGGTTAGGGTTAGGGTTAGGGTTAGGGTTAGGGTTAGGGTTAGGGTTAGGGTTAGGGTTAGGGTTAGGTTCAGGGTTAGGGTTAGGGTTAGGGTTTGGGTTAGGGTTAGGGTTAGGATTATTAGGTTATTATTAGCTGTTTGTTGAAGGTGCACTTTTGTTGGCGCGCTGTTGTTGGCACGCTTCTGCGCGCATTCATCGGCGCGATTTTGACCTCGCAGTTTTCTCACCATGGTTTCGTCGGCGCGCTTTTGTCGAGTGCGCATTTGTCGGTGAACCGAGCAGACATGGGATCTAAACTTGTGGCAGTTTGGTTTCACCTCAGTAAACAACTCAGTGAAAGTGACACAATTTTCAGTATTAAGGGGAAAAGCTAAAGAAAAAACTACCAATTTTACAATAAAAGAAAAAAAAGAATAGGACCAGATAGCTGCCCCCTGGACAAGTTTGGCCTGTGAGTTGGGTATCAAATCTCCTGCCCCTTCATAATGTTTTTCTTCATTTTTGAATTCCGTCTGAATAGTTCTTGAAACACTTTTTTGTGATCATGAAATGAAGTTGAGAAGAGCCAAAGGCAGTGTATGAAATTATTCTGTGGATGCAGTAGAAGCCAAGATGGGAAGGAATTGAAAGATATAGTCAAGGGTGTTTAGATTAGATCAGTTTAGATCAGCTAAGTTTAGATTAGATCAGCTTCTAGATTTCCTTTCTTTTTTGCTTAGTCCTACCAAGTAGCCCTCTCCCCCCACCTGCATTTTTGTTCTTTCAACATTGAGCTTTGCATAATGTTGCCTATCCCAAAAGGGAACAATGTATGGATATATATTTAGATGTACAGTAGTTCTTGCAATGGAGGATGCCTTCAGCAATATTTTCTTTACGTATTAAGTCCTAGTCGATCTCTTTCCGCTCTCTTTTAGTCTCTAACTGCTTCTTCTATAGTTGTAAGTACACATATGAAGAGGAAGCTTTGGTAAAAGTAACATGCTCAAGGAGTTAAAAAACAAGTACAGTAGATCTTGTCTCCCTGACAAGTTAGTATACAATACTGTGTACTTCTGTGAATAGTTTGTCCCTGCAGTCTGTTATTGTTCTGAATGCTTCTGTTACTGCCTTTTCATTCATCTGTACTTAGGCTGCCATACTTACATTATTGAACCACTGTGGGATGCTGTTTGGATAACACAGGCATTAATGTACCTGGCTTGGTTAGATCTTGTTAGTATTTGGCTGAGAAATCACCAGAAAATCTCAAGACTGGTGCGCCAGTTGCGACCCTACCTGAACCGGGAGGCTCTCACAACAGTCACTCGGGCCCTTGTGACCTCTAGGCTGGAATACTGCAACGTGCTCTACATGGGGCTGCCCTTGAAGAGCATTCGGTGACTTCAGCTAGTCCAGAATGCGGCCGCACGAGTGATTGTGGGTGCACCACGGTTCGCCCACATAACACCTATCCTCCGCGAGCTGCGCTGGCTACCTGTTGATCTCCGGGTGCGCTTCAAGGTGCTACTTACCACCCATAAAGCCCTCCATGGTAGTGGATCTGAGTACTTGAGAGACCGCCTCCTGCCAATTACCTCCCTACAACCTATTAGATCACACAGATTAGGCCTCCTCCGAGTTCCATCCGCCAGTCAGTGTCGACTGGCAACTACGCGGAGGAGAGACTTTTCAGTAGTAGCTCCGACCCTTTGGAACGATCTCCCCGTGGAGATTCGTACCCTCACCACCGTCCAGACCTTCCGCACAGCCCTTAAGACCTGGCTATCCCGTCATACCTGGGGATAAAGATTGTAATCCGTCCCCACCCGAATGATGAATGAATGTTGTGTTCTATTTTTTTACTTATGTATTGTTCTATGTCGTACTGTCTTGTATTCCCCTCCCCATAAATTGTAAGCCGCCCTGAGTCCCCTCAGGGAAAAGGGCGGCCTATAAATAATAATAAACTAAACTAAACTAAACTAATACTGTATTTTAGATTGGGAGTAGAACCCCATCTCAGGAGGCAGCAGTGACAGCCATTTCTTTTTTTTTTAAGTGAGCATTTTAAAAAAAAACTTTTACAAATATTTAGTTCCCACCCCCACCATCCCCCCAAGCCCCCCCCACCTTCCCCCTCCCCCCGACTTCCCAGAACCAATACAGGGTATAAATCTTTAACAAAAACAGTTTAAGATACACTTAAAAAAAAAAAAGATGGTTAATAGCGTCTTTCAATTGAGCTTTAGCTCCTCCTTGCTGGACTAGCTCTGGACAATTTATAATTCCTGGTGTCTAATCATAAGCTATCTGGAATTTCTTAGTCCCATATTTGTTTTGAGTATAGTCAATCCATCTTTTCCACTCCAGTTTGTATTTCTCGTTTGAATGGTCCTTAAGATATGCAGATATTTTGGCCACCTCGGCTAGGTTTGTAACTTCCAATGTCCATTTCTGTATTCTTGCCATGATGTTACCGTAGTTATCTGGAATGAAGGTCAATTCATAAAAAATGACAGAATA
Source organism: Thamnophis elegans (assembly GCF_009769535.1). Classification (NCBI taxonomy): domain Eukaryota; kingdom Metazoa; phylum Chordata; class Lepidosauria; order Squamata; family Natricidae; genus Thamnophis; species Thamnophis elegans. Next base: position 13,535,827 of record NC_045541.1, on the reverse strand, counting down.
TCAGAGTTGGAAGAGACCTTTGAGATCTTCTAGTCCAAGCCACTGCTCAGCCAGGAAATCCTCTACCATTTCAGACAAATGGTTGTCCAATCTCTACTTAAAACCTGCACCCACAACTTCTGGAGGCAAGTCGTTCCTTTTAGTATAACAGATACTAACCCAACTCTAAAGTCACTATGTGTTGATCTCAACAATTATGTAAACTAGATGTTGTAATGATCAGCACAATTAAGGCTACTGCTGAAAGATGTAAAAATTGCCTTTCAAACACTTTGACCTCAGAGAGTATTCAAAATAATAAAGATATTGCATCATTGTTTAGGACAGGCCTAGAAATGGAGGATTTGGACAACCATTCCCAGCAACTCCAACTAGTACCATAATCCAAGCTTGAACATGTACAGATTCTCAAACCTCATTTAAATAATCATTTAAACAGAGACAAATATTAAATGACAAATAGTATATGACAAGGTTTGTCTTGCCAGGTGCTCAGTACCACCCACATTTTTTGCAGTCTTGGCTAATGGATGATCACAGAAAGTCATAAATCTCCATGTGGCAGAAAGGCTGTGGGTGGACATAGCTATATGTGGTAAATCTAAATCTAAAAGGGAAGCATGTTTAAGGCAGAGCTTCAGAACAGCATAGCCACTTTACCTCGCAGTCTGTTGCTGCTCTGTGGGAATGGCCTAAATCTATTTTGGGCAGAGAGTCCTCCATCTGGACTGTGCAACAGCCTTGCCTTCCTATGTTTGATGCTGTTCCCATTTCTGCTCCCAGATTTTGCCGAGGGAAGTTATTGCTTCAGTGGTGCGTTTCAAAAATTGTTCGAACCTACTCTGTGGGTGTGGCCTCCTTTGTGTGAGTAGCTTGCCGCACATGTGACCGGATATGAAGATGCCGACGACACTTGTCAGAACCACCTTAAATTACCTCAAACACAGCACTGGCATGCATAAGAATATGAGGTAAACTTGTTTTTTAAAAGGCATCTTTGGTTTGCGTTAAAACAACTTCAACACACGCAATGTTCTGATTGCACCACAAACGCAGTGGTCATCCTTACCTTTCACAGAGGCACTGAGTTTTAGAAATATGAGCATGATAGTGTAGAATAATCATATCCAAGGACCAGTGGTGGGTTTCAAAAAAGTTTGGAACCTCTTCTGTAGGTGTGGCCTGCTTTCCAGGTCCACTGGTGGAACCTCTTCTAACCGGTTCGGTAGATTTGACGAACCGGTTCTACCGAATAGGTGCGAACTGGTAGGAACCCACCTCTGTATTGCTTCCAGGAAGTGGTTACTCCTCATCCCACTTCCTAGACCCGAGGGACACAAGTTTTTTTTCAGTGGAAAGATTTAAAGGTCTCCCCTGTCCAGTTGTGAACAACTCTAGGGCTGATGCTCATCTCCGATTCTCAGCTGAGGGAGCCTGCATTGTCTGAGAGATGCTTCAATCATCATGTGGCCAGCATGAAAATATGGAATACAGTAACCTTCCAACAAAGTGGTACCTTTTTATCTACTTGCATTTGAATGGTTTGAATTTGCTAGGTAGGCAGGAGCTGGGGCAAGTAAGGAGGACTCACTGCATTATGCGGCACTCAGGTCTTGAACCCAGGCTGTCTGCCTTCTAGCTTACAAGCCACCTGTCTTAACTACTGAACCATCACAATGCCCCATTGCTTATTCAAAGGTGGCATCAAACATTTGAGTTGCAAGCTAAAGAAGTGGGATGGAGAAACATACTTCAAAGGACAAGCATAATCTTATGTTTACTTCCTAAATATGATAGTCCTTCAGGTTCAAAGAAGACACACTGTTATGCAGTTGATCTATGGGCACACAAGTGGTTCTGCAGTCCAGTCTGGAAGCACCAAGTCTTGCACAAATGGGTCCTAAAACTCCATTGTTGTAGTAACTCTGGGTCAGAGGTGGGTTCCTACCAGTTCGCACCTATTCGGTAGAACCGGTTCGTCAAATCTACCGAACCGGTTAGAAGAGGTTCCACCAGTGGACCCGGAAAGCAGGCCACACCTACAGAAGAGGTTCCAAAATTTTTTGAAACCCACCACTGCTCTGGGTGTTACTTTAGGCTTGTTTTTTTTTTTTTTTTTAAATCTATTAGTTTTTATAAGAGCCTCTACCGAAACCTCATACTACAGGGCTCACCAGGAAGGAGGGCCTCACAAGGCATATGTTTTGTGTTCATCAGCATCAGGTGAGGTTTAACATCTTATTGGTAAACACAGTCACTTTAATTATTCAAAGAGATAAAATTATTATAACCACTGAACAAAGTACAAGGAAACAATTATATATATTTTGGCACACTTTTTTAAAAAATAATAAAATAAACTAAAAGGAGGGATTTTTAAAAATTTCTCTTTGGAGGGGAAATATTGGTCTAAAGAAGATGTGTCTTAGCTCTGCATATAAAAAATGAAAAGCAAATAGTAAAAACAGAGATTACAGTGATGTGGGATGGAAAATACTCCACTTCTATGTCATTTATTTATTCAGTTTCTATAGATTCCCATCTCAATGACTCAATCACTCTTGAGTGGCTTACAGTTCCAAAAGTATAGAAACAATAGAAAACATCTAAACAAATTAATATTGTTGTTTTTGTTATATTTATTTGCTGCCCATTTTGCAATTTGAGGCCATTTTGAGTTGATTACAGTGTGATAAAATATACAAATATGAAGACAATTATAAATATAAGAACAGATTAAAATACAGGGGAAAATAATCATGCAAATTAAAAACCCTGAGTTTGGAATAGAGAGATGGTGATGTTTACTATTTCTATGTTCTCTATTACAAACCACATACAGCCAATAGTTTCTCTTTCAGGACTCTAAGCCAACTGAGAGGGGGTGGATCTCAACTCCTGTGGCAAGATGTTCCAAAGGGCAGCACCCATGCAATTCCTTGGCTATTTGGATCCATAGTAGGATGTTCTGACCCCCCTCGTTCCACACCAAAGCACACTCCGAGCCAGAGATAAATTACGGCATTTAATTAACAGACAAACAGGTCCTTGGCAGCAACCCAGCACAGACAAGCTTGGGCAGCAATAAACACAGATAAGGCTTGGCAGCAATCCAGCCTGCCAAGCTCATACAAAGTCCTCCGACATTTGATTCTGTGTTGACTTCTGCAAAGAGGGGCGTGTGCACAAGTAGCTTTTTATAGTCTGGAGAGGAGCCAAATGACCACCAGCTGAGTGCATTTACCTCCTGTAATTGCGTAATTGTTCCTGACGCCTAGTAGCTCTTCGATGACGTGCATCCAGGAACAACTCACTACTGGCTTCCGGCTCACTCTTCCTTGTCTCCTCCCCACTGGTCCAAGGCTCAGGTTCCTCCTGGTGGCCAACCAGCCTCTCTGCGCCCTGCTCGGAGTCGGAACCCTGTCCAGGGACCTCCACATCCTCCAGAGCCGACTCATAGGGCCCCTCGCTGTCGGAGTCTGGTGGCAGCTCCAACGGCTCCTGCTGGGCCACAACACTAGGCCCATTCTGCCAGCACAAATATACACAGAAGCTGAGCCAGTTAGCCATTTAACAATAAAGCCAAGAAACGGGGCTCTTAATACATTTGGTATCCCAAGTTGGAGATGTTGAGGTAGAAATGCTTGTTGCACAAAATTAATTAGTGATATAATTAATGAAGTATGTTAAATTGAAATAGTTACAGAATGTTTTGAAAACTAAATATTTATTTATTTATTGGCCAGGAATTCTTATCAAAGAGCTACCTTAATCTATACAACTCTTTGGGCCTACTAAAATTAGTAAGTTGTATTGAACAATAATTGTGTCATTTTTAATAGCCATTTTCATTCATGAAGGATGGGAGAATAAATTTTATTCCAGTTCACCTTTTAAGAGCATTAAAAATTATTCAGGGGGCATCTCTAGACTATTTTGGGATATGGCACTTTAAAAAGCATGTTCAAATAGAGGTTTCAATTTCAATTTATGAATGCTTTGTTAAGTGTTTCTTGTTATTTCAGTTTCATTACTTTCAAGTGCCTGGAAAAACCCTTTTAAACATTTTGTGTAGTGTATTCAATTGACATGATATGCTTGTCTTGTTTTTATTTTTATGGCCCACCTTTTTCAAGTATGTCAACAATTTATATGAATGAGAACATAAGATGGGATGAGAAAAACTGTATAACAGATGCTTTTTTCCAAGTTGTCATCACTGTTAGCCCAGTTTAAGTAGAAAAGCTGTGACTTATTGACTATGTTGGTGATTTCTGATATAAGGCAGGACTTAATAAATTTACTTTTTTGACACATAGATTCTTGTCAAAATGTGGTCTACAAGCTAAGAATTTAGCTCTGCCCATAGCAAGATATTAACACATTGCAAAGTCTTACAGAATTAGAAATCTTAATTTGTAACACCTTTTTTTTAAAAAAATAATCAGATTCATTGCAGAATTGTTGCTTGTGTGGGCAGCTTTTGGGGACAGATCTACCTTATTCTAGCAACATAATTGTCTCATTTGCCTTCAGACAATCCTTTGATTTTGTATGATTAGTCCCTACAGTTGTTTAATTGCCTAACAACATTGTAAGCCATAGTGATGGAGAAATTAGCAAGTAGGAAGTAACATTAACATTTAATGAGAGAAGGGATTGGGAAGCTTCGGATTTAAACAGCTGTCTTAAAGCTGATCAACTCCATCTAAGCAATTGATTAGCTCCATGTGACCAAGAATCAATTCCATCTGATTTCCCCCCCACCATTGAAACCTGACAATGCATTGAAGAATTGCTAAACATGATCACTCGTTGTGCATAAAATCAATATCTAAGTGACAGAAGATTGCCACAAAACAAAAGTCAACTAAAGGAAGCACAGATGTTAAACTGTAATATGCAACTTTATAATGTTTTTCAGGTATGTTGAATTTTTCAGTTTTTTGGGGTGTGTGTGTTTTAAGTACCTCCAGTGTTTGGCTAAAAACAAGTTGTCTCAAAAGAATGTTTTCATGGTTGGCGAATACAAAGTCCTTAACATGGCAAATGAAAGTTGTAATCCAATACATCTGAATGGCAACAAAATAGAGACAACTGGCTTAATTGAATGAGAGAAATAACAATGCATGGAAAGTATTGTCTATATTACATTCCAGGCTATACATCTATATTTTGCCCTTCACTGCTATGATTTAAAATGTAGAAACTGATTAATTTTGTATAAAACGCTATGTTTTCCTTTCTCAAATTGTGAAGAATTTATTATAAACACAACAAAGATAAAACTTTTCCAAAGGGATTTTTTTATTTGGTCATCATTGTTTTTGTTGTTATGGTTGTTTTGCTAGATTTGTTGATCATGTTCCATCAAATGATTGTAACTATGTTTAGATTTAATTATTTTAATCTGAGTGTATTTACTGTGGATATTTTAATTGCATTTGTCTCATGAATGTTTTAATAATCAATTGTAAACTGTTGTGAGTCCTGGCAGGTTCAGCTCTGCTGAATTATAGTACTTACATACATTCAAACACACTTAATCTTATAGGGCATTTAAGAATGCAGCTGCAACTGTTCTAAATTGCTTGTGTGACAATATTAAGCATGAACACAAATTAAACTTACATAAACTGAACATATGTCTGAGCTTTCTAAGAAGACAAGAAATCCAACATTACATTACAAAGATACAAAGACAGCCTGAATCTCAGAAGAATGCCTCTTTTGCAAACATAAAGGCCTCATCTCTTGCAAAGCTGTACCTGAGCCTTCAATTCATTAAACAGTGAATTGGACAAGGACATTCCCCTGTGATCCCTTCTAAATCTTTGGATTTCTGACATTATACAAAGATTGAGGGACAGAAATCTGTCTTTAAAACATGGGAAGGGGCCTTAAACTAAGTCGGCCCATCACTCTTATCTGTTTTAGGGCACTGATTGGCAGTGGTGGGATTCAAATAATTTAACAATCAGTTCTCAGCCCTAATGATTTCTTCCAACAACCAGTTCACCAAGCTGCTTAGAAAGTTAACAACTGGTTCTCCCGAAGTGGTGCAAACTGGTGGAATCCCACCAACTGTTGATTGGCAATGATTCTTAAGGATTTCAGGCAACTTTTTACCCTATTAGGCGACGCTAAACATTTTAGCCCACAACCAAATATTATATTGGAATTAGAGAGTAAGGAAGGTAAGCTTGATATAAATATGGAGAAACTGTTGCCAGGGCACAAGAGTTGAAATATTTTTCAAGTCCAGAGCAAGAAGATAACATTCATAAGCAGTAGAGGCAGACACCTGGCTAATTTAGTGATATATAAGAAGGAGGGAGAGGTACAGCGCAATCAGACTTGAAAGTGTGTTATTATAGCCAAACTCAATAAAAATGGTTTTTGCTGTCCTATAGAGTTTATTTCCTGGTTTGCTCGACCTAGTGAAGGTGACAATCACTGTGACAAAGGCACAAAGCAGTACCAGAGAAAGCACTTGAAAAGTTTCCTTTAATTCTTTGAACATGTAACAGGTAAATGGATATGGAATAAAATACTAAAATATGTCTGTGGACAATAGTGTGGGAGTAACAGAAACCAATGAACATTTTGCTAAGAAATTAGAATATACGAAAGAGAATGATAGCAATAACTTATATATTGCTTCATAGTGTTTTACAGACCTCCTTAAGCGGTTTACAGAGTCATTTCTCATTTTACTGATCCTGGAAGGATGGAATGCTGAGTCAACCTTGAGCTGGTGAGAATCAAACTGCTGGCAGTCAGCAGAAATAGCCTGCAATACTGCATTCTAACCACTGTGTCATCACAACTCATGTCTTTGCAGTGGAATATGAGGTTGATTGAGCTTAAAGGTACATTGTGAACCACACAAGACAAGCTAGACGGACAAGTCTATTTCTAAGATGCCAAATGCACAGGATTTCAGTATTAATTCAGTTTATCTCTTATTCCAATTTAACAAAAAGGATCATTGATATTTCAGTTCCATTGAAATATACCCACCTGTCTGCATGTTTTTTTGAGCTGAGAATTGTCCTTCAATATCTGGAAAAAGCATATATTCTGAAAGTTGCCTATGTCCAATAGCACTTAGACTTATAAATCACTTCATAGTGCTTTACAGCCCTCTCTAAGTAAATTACAGAGTAAGCATATTGACTATAACAATCTAGGTCCTCATTTTACTGACCTCGGAAGGATGGAAGGCTGAGATAACTTTGAGCCAGTCAGGATCAAACTGCTGGTAGTTGGCAGAAATAGCCTGTAATACTACATTCTAACCAATTGTGCCACCATGGCTCTTCTAACATCTAACAATTGCAATAGACGTACTTAGTTTGAAATGATCCTTGACATCAAATGTGAATCCATAGCCCACTTGTGAAAAAGGAATGCCATTTCTTTCTCTGGTAAAGATATCATGCTCTTAAGCAGCGATGTCAAACTGGCGGATGCGCCATGTGCAGGCCACGCCCACCCCAGCTCTGCAAATGGAAAAATGTTGCGAAACCACATGACGGCAACATGACGGCATGAGTTTGACAACCGGGCACTTGAGGATAGACTGATACACGACATCATGGCAGAAATGGCAAAAGGGTCAGAGTCAGAGTAAAATAAAAATAGGCAACTTTCCCTTCTCCTCTCCCTCCTTCCCTTCTCTAACCCACTCCTTCATGGGTGCAATATGGGAACATTGGAATTATTACTTGCCAGCTATTTGATTCTGTAATCCATTCCTAAATAGAAGTACGTTCCATTGATTTCAGTGATGCAGCCAAGAAAGCATGCTCATGCTTTTAGGGGGAGTATATCAATCGAAAGAGAACATACAGAACAATCCATCATACATTCTATGAAGCACTATAAAACTAGAAAGAGATCTTCATTGTTGCTTCTAATTGATTTTTGCAATCCTACAAAATCTCAGGAGGTGGCACAGCCCAATTGACTTCGGTGAATCTCAAGAAACTGAGCCAACTCAAAGCTCTTTAGTACTTTGAGAGAAGACCATCAGGGGAAATGATGGGGTTTTTTCCTCAAAGTCCTCCCAAGATTATAGGGTGGACTAGGAATAATTAAAAAAAACTCTTTAGTATATGGCAGTGAGAAACTTGGCAATGTTGCCAAGATAACAACCAATAAAGAAGAATATTTGTAGCTCAGGATTGAAATGAGGTGTCCTTAATGCTCTCTGAGCTTGCTTGTTTTCTTGCAGAAAAGCTGCAATAACCATTATGTAGGACAAACTGGCAGAAGACTGACAGAAGGCATCCATGAACACCAACTGGCAGTCAGAGGCATGATGGAAATTCTTAAATTTCAATACCTATAGGCAGATTTACCCACCGTTTTAATTGGGAAAATGTGGCAATCCAAGACCAGGCCAAGTCCAAAAATGCTAGAGAATTTCTAGAAGCCTGGGACTCTGACAAATCAGCTATCAATAAATACATAGACAGGAGGTGGCACAGCCCAACTGACTTCGGTGAATCTCAAGAAACTGAGCCAACTCAAAGCTCTTTAGTACTTTGAGAGAAGACCATCAGGGGAAATGATGGGGTTTTTTCCTCAAAGTCCTCCCAAGATTATAGGGTGGACTAGGAATAATTAAAAAAAACTCTTTAGTATATGGCAGTGAGAAACTTGGCAATGTTGCCAAGATAACAACCAATAAAGAAGAATATTTGTAGCTCAGGATTGAAATGAGGTGTCCTTAATGCTCTCTGAGCTTGCTTGTTTTCTTGCAGAAAAGCTGCAATAACCATTATGTAGGACAAACTGGCAGAAGACTGACAGAAGGCATCCATGAACACCAACTGGCAGTCAGAGGCATGATGGAAATTCTTAAATTTCAATACCTATAGGCAGATTTACCCACCGTTTTAATTGGGAAAATGTGGCAATCCAAGACCAGGCCAAGTCCAAAAATGCTAGAGAATTTCTAGAAGCCTGGGACTCTGACAAATCAGCTATCAATAAATACATAGACATTAATAATATTTATAACCATGCAAAAGACACAATCAACCATCCCCAAAGAGAAAAAGACTCCAGCACCTCTCCACCAGCACTCAAATTGGTAACTCCAAGGTCAACTTCAAACCAGCAATCAAGTAAGCAATACCCCAATCAAGAAACTTCCAAAGAGCCATCAGTAAACAGCGCAAATAAAGAATCCCCAAGACTGCCCCCACCCACACAAAGAGGCAAGACACCAATGGTGGGATTCAGCCAGTTCGCACCTATTCGGGAGAATTGGCTGGTAACTTTCTAAGCAGTTCGGAGAACCGGTTTTTGGAAGAAATCTTTTGTTTTTTCCCACTTTACAGGGCTAATCTTGTAAGGAAACAGGAAGAAAACATTTTGGTATTGTTTCTAGCCTAATCTTTATTGCCCTGCTTACAGAAACTGCCTCTCCAATTAACCCTTATTACCATTGTAACAACTAAGGCGAAGTGCCCATCGACCTGAGTGACATTGACTTGGCCACGCCCACATGATCACATGGCCATCGAGCCCCACCTACCCAGCTGGTCATTAGGGCAGAGAACTGGTTGGTAAATTATTTGAATCCCACCATTGCAAGACACCAGAGTATACTGACAACAAATAGCACTCCTTACTAGCAGTGATGATAGTCTATAGAGATTCTCAGCCATCCAGATCACGGTTCTCCCAAAGATGCTTTTTCAGGAGGCAACCAAACTTGTTTTTCCTTTGAAGATGTTTTACTTCTCATCCAAGAAGCTTCTTTAGCTCTGACTTCAGCTCCATTCCCCACCATCCAGGGGAATGATGTTTCCTAGTTAGGGTAATGAAACATCTGCAAGAGAACAAGTAAGCTCAGAGAGCACCAAGGACCCCTCAAAAAAGCAACATAAATGCCCCTATGTGGTCAACTAGAATGAAATTCAATTAAGTCTTTATGTTATTGCTACCCAATTTTTTTGGTGGGGAGGGGACATACACAAATGAAGTGACTCATACTAAGAAGAAGTGACCTTAAGTTGAAATCAAAGTGTCTGAAGGGAGACAGAACAACCGAGTGAGCAAAGATGTCTCCTTCCCAATAAGAAAAGTCATGGATGCAAATTGAGGGTAGGGAAACCAATAAAAAAAGGTATAATTTTAATGTGAATGATGAAACATAGGTTGTTAAGGAAGAAACAAAATATAAGATATGCTGGAAGTTTTAAAGTCTGTAACAAGAGTTACTATTCTGGTGCCTCCTTTGGCTTATGCAAATTGGGAATTCAAAAAGTTGAAGCTGCCCGGAGCTAGTGGCATCAAGTTGCAGAAGGCCACCCGGAGCATTGCAATTGCAAGATTCATATGCAGTTCAATGGAAAATATGCCTTTTTAGATGAAGGGCAAGATAGACAAATCAATTCTGAAATGGCTCACTCTTCTGAAGAGAAAGGGAATTAATGTAAGATTTAAAATGAGAAGACTCTGAATTCTCCTAAATTCTACATAGAAATATTGGAGCACATTAGTTCCCTCGCCAGCAGGCCAGAGATTCCTGACATTTGATTTGCATTTATGTCAAAGATGTGTTTTATAACAATTTATCTCTAAGCAGTATCAGCAAGACACTTTGATGAGCAAAGGTTCCTTTTCCTTCTTTTAAAGCAACTCCCTATTTTAGCTGTAATTACTGCTAGCAGCTAATTATTTCTAGCCTACTCTTGGCTAAAGCAAGAGTCCCTGCAATTTATTGATAAACTTCTTTTTTCCACCCACGTCTTAATCAATTTGAAGCTTTGCTTCCTGCTGGAATTAACTTTTTATTGTTGATGAATATCCCCTTATCTTCATTTTGCTTGTTAAAAAAAAAGAATGTGTTGGAAAGTGCGACAAAAACTCATTGAAGCTAAATAAGCCTGAAACAACAACGACAACATTTTAATGTTCTTTCTTCTGTCTATAAAGCTGTATTGTGGATTTTTTTAATTCTTAGCTCGACTGTTCAATGCAATTAATTAAGCAATGGGATCTCAAGAGAATTATGGTGATGGAGAAAATAAAGGGGGAAAGTTTTACACAAATCTCTGCATAGTTACTGTTTCCTATGTTGTTGTGGAATTCAGTAGTTCATCTCAAAAAGACTGCAGCCAAACTGCAACCAATCTTGCAAAAGCTGTGTCGTTCTGTCTGGGGTTCCTCAACTTCCACCTTCAGCTCTTGGCCTTATTTTTTCAATGGGAAAATATTGTTCCCCAGACTGCATAAATAGTAGCCATACCAGTCTGATTGACATGCAGCTGAATCACACTCTGCACATTATATTGAGTGCAATACAGGGGTGGGTTGCTGCCAGTTTTACTACTGGTTTGCAACACGTGTGCGCACCAGACATGTGCTGTGCACATGTGCACTGTTCAATGTAAATTGTTCTGCACACATGTGCAGAACAATTTACAGTGAACTGCGCACGTGCAGTCACTAAAATCCGAAATGGTGGTGGCAAGGGAACCCATTCAGGGGCATGGCAGGCCTGGGTCGCTGCCAGTTCTGTGACCTAGGCCTGACTTCCACTACCAGTTCGACTGAACTGGGCCAAACCATCAGCAACCCCCCTCTGGTGCAACAAGATGTACCCCCACTTTTTGGTTACCAGACATATTCTTCCACCATATCTATGAAGAGAAAATGTTCTACTGCGAGAATATAAGAATATAATTAGTAATATTCACCTGTCAATCAAGGCAGATGTTACTGATGCTATATACAACAGGCTTCACTCCAGCTATACTTGTTTATTCAACATGTTTATATAACTGCTCTTCTGGTCAATGGAACTCTAGGCAGTGATATCACTATATTATGAAATGAAATTTGAAAATATCTGATGTTCACTTTGTTCTGCCTCGGGCAATGTGGTTCTGCTCGGGCAGCCAGTTAACTCCATGCATAGGAATATCTTTCAGATCACGTTTATTATCAGGCATCCTTAATAGCAAATCTTACAGTTCAGTGTTAAGATTCTTCTGACTTTCCATGATCTGTCCCATCACGTAGTGTAAAAAGATGATGATTTTATCCCCATGCTGAGTGGAGATGTAGAAAGCTACTATTCCGGTTCACAAAAGCAATTGAACTGATCGGCTATAAATGCATGTGGGCAAGGTGCCCTGGTGGCCAATCATAAACAGAGATGTGATCACATGTCATGGAACTACATTTCCCATAATGCAGTCTCTGCCTGCATTTCCCATGAGGTAGTTTCTTAAAGGAGACAGTTCTTAATTCCTACACTAGCTATATACTGCTGGTGCAGCACACACTTTGAATTTATATGAGCCATAAAATACACTTGAACTTTGAATTCAGATCCTTTGTTCTGGGAAATGGTTAAAGTGCTATGTTGGTGCTGTATTGGCCATTAACCGGCATATGCTTGCATTTGGCTAAGATCATTGACCATAGAAACAATCATGGATACATTAAGAATTATAGATGGAGAAAGAAAAGGAGGAAGAGGTGGAAAAGTAACTCGAGACTTTTAAAAATCTGAATTGTTAAACAAAAGTTGCATCACCAAAAACCAACCTCATTTTGACAGCAAGGACACGTATATCCTTCAAATAAAAATATGCCTTCAGCTCAGAGGTGGATTGCAAATCCCGGCAATGCTGATTGCATGCACAGAAGTGTCCAGGTGGGTGGGTGGAGCCTCCTGCTGCTGCCACTACTGGTTCGCCCAATCTAGGTTGAACTGGGAGCAACCCACCTCTGCTTCAGCTATGTTAGTGAACGTGCATTGTTGTCACATTAGTCCTAACTCAAAATAACCTTGACTATATTCTCTGGGCCCATGTGTCTAGCAAAGAAGGACCATTATCCATTCTGTGCGTCTATTGGTTTAGAGAGGAAACTACTCAAGATTAGGTTAACAACTCTTAATGCCTTTTTGGCAATGTTGTTACAGTTGGCTCTGGCACTTAGATCATTAGATATGAGTACTCCAAGGTCCTTGACAGAGTGAGGACCGTCTATAAGGTCGTGTCCACCATTTTGCATTTATTGTTGTATCATTTTTGTGAGGTTGCACAGGATTGTCTGGATTGTCTGTAGGGTGACCTACAGATTCCATAAATTAGTAAGTAAGTAAATAAATAAAGAGCCAAGGTGGCGCAGTGGTTAAATGCAGCACTGCAGGCTACTGCTAGATCAGCAGGTCAGCGGTTCAAATCTCACCGGCTCAGGGTTGACTCAGCCTTCCATCCTTCCGAGGTGGGTAAAATGAGGACCCAGATTGTTGGGGGCAATATGCTGACTCTCTGTAAACCGCTTAGAGAGGCCTGAAAGGCCTATGAAGCGGTATATAAGTCTACTGCTATATATTGCTATCCTATTCCCAGAATTCAAAATGTGTCATTGCCTTTCTTTAAACTAGTCAGTGCTGCTCTGGGTAAACTGCAGATGCTTGGAATTTGGTGGATTCTCATGAAAAACACACTTTTTAAAAATAGTATCAGCACAGGAATGGATGCATGACAATTCCTAGGAAACTAAGACATCCTGGTTTCCCATGAGACTTCTCTTACTAATGTAAATTTAAAAAGAAAATGTGTTGGAAACATTGCCGCTGAGAGGTTAAACAAGTCCCAGATTTCCTCATATTTTCCTTATTATTTTTTTTCCTTAATAGAACTCGGCGTATTCAGTAATTTAGACATCTTCAAAATGAAGATTTCTGTATTTGTTTCATTATTTTCTTTAATTATATAGTCTCTGCTCTAAGCTAATTAAGTATGAAATTAATATATACCCTGCAACAGTATGCGTATTTATGTCAGAGCACCAGGGATATATCCCAGATCAGACTTCTGATTTAGTGCAGTTTGAAAAGATGAAGCACAGCTGCCAAACTCCATTTTCTATTCAGCATAGACATCACCTGTGTCTTTGAGAGAAACATGAAGAAGTATGCAGATCAGTAAAACAATATGGTCCCTAGCTTTTATGCATTATTATATTTCAGGTGTTTGAGAGCATGTGATTAAATGCATCGTTGTTTCCCTACAGTGAGGGTGATGCCCAGGCAATTGATGTGAGACAAGGTGAGATATGAAAATGTTTCTGAGCCCTGTGTAGCAGCTGGCAGCCAGGAGCAGTTTGGTCTGATTCTCCAGCCTCTTTGAGAGTGTGTAAAAAGATGGGATTGCAGTGAAATGGCATGTAAAAAGGGCAACGCAGATGAGAATTGGATTTTAACTCACCTGCATATCTTTCATTGTAGGTTACTTATATTTTGGTTCTGCATAATTCATTTATTTCTTTCACTTGGGACCTTGCTTCAGACAACTCAACTGTGAATTTAAGTGTGCAAGCCGCTTAAATACAAAAGACATTTGTCCCTGCTCATAAGTATGGAAAGCATTTAATAGCCAGAGTTAACTTCTTTAAATGGAGGGATATTGAAGTCACTAAGTAAAGAGGATTAGTGTTTTGGGGTGGAATTTGGGGGCTTGTTTCCATTTTTAACAATGTTGTAGCGATTTCAAAACTTACCGTATTTTTCAGAGTATAAGACACACCGGAGTATAAGACGCACCAAGGTTTTGAAGAGGCAATTTTTAAAAAAAGTAGGTAGGTAGATAGAGGGAGGGAGAGGGAGAGAGGGAGAGAGGGAGAGAGAGAGAGAGATACAGTAGGTAGGTGGGAAAAGAGAGAGAGTGGGTAGGCAGATAGATGTTTCCAGGTGTATTTATCCATGTGCTGAAGAAGGAAATCGCTGACAATCTATGCTATGTTCTATAGTTTTCCCTCTGGTCCATTGACTAGGGGGCACTGTCCTCTCTCCTGATTGGTTACCTGTTTGACAGCCAGCATATATAAAGACCTATAGAGTGCTTATAGAGTGCTGCTGGGGGCTGGGGCGGGGCAAAAAATGGCCCAGTTTTGTTAATTTTTGCCCTCTCCAGCTCCCAGGAGCTCTCTGAAAGCCTCCATAAGGGTATGCACGGCCATTTTGGTGAAGGGGATGGGACTTCGGGAGATAAAAAATGCTGTATTCGATGTATAAGACGCACCCAGATTTTCAGCCTCTTTTTTGAGGAAAAAAGGTGCTTCTTATACTCTGAAAAATACGGTACATTATTTCCATCATAGTCAGATGGAGGTTCAGGAGCTGAAGAAGGTGAATGTTGGATTTGGGATCATAGATTGTTCTTCCTTGCAGTTGGATAGTCTAATGGTTCCTGCAAGGAGTTGTATTTATGTGTGTCTTGTTTTTTGGATTCTGATTATATTGGTTGGTAGGGTGAAATACTTGTTTCAGGGAGTACATTTTGGGTTGTCATTAAAAAAAACCTGTAGCTATTGTCTTTCAATTCATGGTTACTGCTTATACTGAAAAGGGGAGAGGTCTCTTTGAGATGTTTTTGATTTGTGTGCCAAAATAATTTGATTGGGTACTATGACCTCAGTTGATGGAGAAACCACTTGAAGCCACACCTCAGTCAGGAATTTATGGAGGTCAGCTTGGTTCTCCTAGAACAGGGATATCAAACTCAAGGCCCACAAGCCAGATCGAGCCCACGGGGTGATTAAATCCGACTCGCAGGGCTGGCCTGGAAATATCAACGGATTGGACCCTCTGCTGGCCAAAACAGGCCACGTATGGTGGCCCTGCGGCCTGTTTTCGGCATATATGTTTTAGCATATATGTGCCTTTACCTTATGCAGGAAGGGGGAGATATTTTAGAACTGGTAACATTTATAATTCTGTTCATGTGTAGGAACTGAATTGGCAGAGGATTTCCAGGAGCAGATAAATGGATGCATAAAGTTATTGCCGCATCACCCACAGTTTACACACTGGTTGTGGAATATGCATAATCACTAGAGTTTGCCAGAGCATGGACTTTTCTCCATTATATAGGTCTTCTTAAGTTTTATTTTAGACGCTGGTGTGATTAGCAAAGAATAACTTTCCTTATCCCAAATGAGTGATGAACAACTCAGAATGTTCTGAAAATTAAAGCCAGTTTGCATTTCAAAGAGCCAAGGTGGCGCAGTGGTTAAATGCAGCACTGCAGGCTACTGCTGGATCAGCAGGTCAGCGGTTCAAATCTCACCGGCTCAGGGTTGACTCAGCCTTCCATCCTTCCGAGGTGGGTAAAATGAGGACCCAGATTGTTGGGGGCAATATGCTGACTCTCTGTAAACCGCTTAGAGAGGCCTGAAAGGCCTATGAAGCGGTATATAAGTCTACTGCTATTGCTATTGCTATTTCATTTTTGCTAATGACCCTTTCATCCTGCAATTTGCCATTCAATCGGATCTAAATACAAAACCCTTTTTTTTAAAAAAATGTGCAGTTGCTAGCACAGTTGTATATTGTTCTGGCATATGGAACTTTTAACATTGTACATTTATCTTTCTGTGGCACAGGAAGTGTATTCACACCCTTTAAGTTCAGGTATAGGCGAAATATTAACCGCTAATGTTGTATCTCTGAATATGCCTCACCATATTCTTCCAGTAATGCCTTGCAATACCTTTGAATAGATCCTCTTATTTTAAAGCGCAGCATTTCTGAACTTAATTACAAATTAATTTTGGGCAGCTTTAGATGTATAAAACATAGGGTTTGAGCATCCACATCCTTGGCTACGGGGTGTGTTTTTTTTTTAACAATGCTCAACTCTTAAAATGTATAAGTAATAATAAATTGAGAAATAATATAAATTATTACTTGTTTCTTAGGGTTTATGTTTCCTATCCTATCTATTTCTGAGGAAGAACTTTCCTTTTTTTCTTTTTTCCTTTTCACCCTTTGGTTATAGTGCAAAGTGAAGAAGCACTACATAATCTAAGGAACACTGAAGCATAGACAGATACAATAAAAAAGTCCTTTCTGGTTATTAAATTTGTGCTCTTGACTCTGGCGAATTGCAGAAACTGCTGCCATCACTTTCTGTCCTTATGTAAGGTGCAGCTGCAGACAATTTGATGAATATAGGTAGATTTTAAAGCAGCATAGGAGTAATGGCAGTAACAATAGTAGTGTTTGATCTGTATGGCATATTTGGGCCAAGCATTATAATTATTTGATGTATGTTCCAATCGTAATCCTTACAGCCTTCCTTTGTGATAGCTCTGTATTAAATTAGCTCTGGAATTAGATATATTGGAAGCTCGAGGGCTGCAAACAGAGCAAGCCCTGGGTTCTCAACTTAAGGTCAAAAGTCCAGGCAGCAGAAGGAAAGATGCATTTTGAATTCAGAGCTGTGGTAGTGCAGTGGTTAGAATACAGTACTGCAGGCTAACTATGCTCACTGTTAGGCCTGCAGCCATCTTTTCTTGTGAATCTTAGGCCTGCCACACTTTCTATTATTCTATTACATATTTTCTATTGTGGGAAAATGGGAGGGGGGATTGTACCGAGTTAGATGATATGCAGCCATAACAACATTCTTTCTAGAAAGCCAAGGTCATCCTTTGTCTTTGCATCTCTGCACCTGACTGGAACTGAATGGGTGGAAGCTGCCAGCGTGGCAGTGGAAGATTGGACCATGTGATGGACTTGTGGGTGTGTGGGAAAGATCTTGAACTTTCAACTAGGTGGGAAAACCAGGAAGCCTTCAGATTTGGGTTTTCCCAGAATGTGCCAACATGGCTATCTTAATCAATTGGAACTTTGAGCAAAACTTTGCCTTGGACTCTGATTTACTTTTGGATGCTATTTGGAACCCTGACATTCGCATTGCCAGGTGGTTCGATTCCCTCAATGCTGACCAGCTCAAGGTTGATTTCAGCCTTCCATCCTTTGGAGGTGGGTAAAATGAGGATCCAGATTGTGGGCAATTTGGTGACTCTATAAACTGCTTAGAGAGGGCTGTAAAGCACTGTAAAGTAGTATATAAGTGCTATTGCTATTGAAAAGAGATGGGGCAAACAAACATTTAATTACTAGTAATGGATAAATGGAACTTGATACTTACATAATGTGGTAGACCAGACTAATTGCAAACTTTCTAGCTAGATCTGTGTAAGATGCTAACTTGTGTTTACCTTAGCTAGTTCATTGATGTTTTGATGTGTTGTACTAACCTGGCCTGTTCAATGAGCTTCTGTTTGCATCAAAAAGTACATTAGGGCCTGTTTTGTGAATGCAATGCAGCAATGTCACATTACAGCTGAATTCCTTTTGCTCAAAGGTGTGAACCTAAGTATGGAGACTGGGGAAATACAAAACCTGATGATCCCTCAGCTAAGAAATGGAATTGAGCACTGACCCTTAGAGTCATACAGGACTGGGCAGGGGGAACCTTAAGGGGCTGCCACAAAGAAGAGGGGAGTTAACTTGAGGGCAGGACACAAAGCAATGGATGTAAACTAATTAAGAAGAGAAGCCACCTGGAATTAAGGAGAAACTTCCTAAGAAACTTCCTAGTGTTTATTAGAGGTAGAGACTCTTTGAGAGCTGTATGCAATGAAATTTCATTTTAATGTATGCCGATTAGTGTACATTTAAAGCAGGGGTGGGTTCCTGCCAATTCTAACCTCTTCTATAGAAGAGGTTCCACAAATCTACAGCGCCGTTTAGAACCGGTTCCAGCTCCCTCCCCCTGCCCGTCTGCACATCATCAAGATGAAGAGCGAGAGGAGGAATTCTGGGAGTTGAAGTCCACAAGTCTTAAAGCTGTCAAGTTTGGATGTTTTTTTCCCCTAAAGAGTTAAGGATGCAAGCGTCTTGTAACTTGACAGCTTTAAGATTTGCACACTTCAATGCCAGAGTTCCTGGACCAACATTTTGGTTGCTAAGCAAGAGCGTTGTTAAGTGAGTTTCACCATATTTTACAAGTTGGCCACGCCCACCCAGTCACATGGCTGGCAAGCCACTCCCATTCAGTCACATGGCCAGCAAGCCACTCCCACAAAACAGGCCACACCCACAGAAGAGGTTCTAAACATTTGGGAAACCCACCACTGATTCAAAGTGACAATAAAGTTATATTCTCATTCTCTCTCTCTCTCTCTCTCTCTCTCTCTCTCTCTCTCTCTCTCTCTCTCTCTCTCTCTCTCTCTCTCTCTCTCTCTCTCTCTCTCTCTCTCTCTTCTACACAGACACACACAGACACACACACAGACACACACACTGAGAACAATTAACCAGTGGAACAGACTTCAGAAGTTGTGAAGTTTTTTAAGAAGAGACTGGGCAGCCACTTGTCTGAAATGGTATAAGGGGGGACTGGACTGGAAGATGTCCAAGGTCCCTTCCCGCTCTATTCTGAATTTAAAAAAAATAGCTTACAATGCAAGTTGTTAGTATACCATGTGGGGCAGGAGCAGAATTAGACAGAACGACCCCTTTCTTGGTTCCTGGTATTTATAATATTAAAACAACAGATGAGTTCAAGGAAAACCAGGACTTACCTAAAGCCATCGAATGACTCGTTCAGTCAATTAGCATCCTACATTTTCCTTGTTTATTGGAAGAATGTTCCATCTGTACAGGAGCTGTTAAATGACGATCATGTAAATCTGAAGTTGTTGCTGAACCATATGCAAGGGTAAAGCAATAGCAGCTCTTATTTTCTCCCCCAACCAATAAGGAATAAAGCAGTTAAAATAACCACAAGGCAGCATGCGAAGTACCTGTGGTTTGCCCATGAGGCCAATGTTGAGAAAAGACACGGACACGAGCTTTCTCGGGATGGGACGACCCAGAATGGAGTCTGGTAGCCCCTTTTATTGAGACAGGACAAAGGCAGGAGGAGCAATCAGCATGTGATTAAAGACAGCCTGTAAAACTACAATTGCTAATCTACTGCTCAGGGAAGTTCTGTCTATATATGGTCAAATCCTGGGCATCGTTGAGTAAGGCACATCTAGAGCGAACTATCAGGATGTTATGTTATGCACTATCAGGATATCAGGATGTTATGGAGTTTGTTTTTTCCTGTGTGGTTCAGCGTGGCTGCGCATGCCCTGTTATGCACTGGGCCATGGGTGACCGCCATACCTACACAAGGAGTTATGTGACAACAGCAGCAAGTCATAATTTATCCAATGCTAGCATAATGATAGCTGAGATGATGTGTGGTAGAGAAAGGGTTGTGTGCACAAGATAAAAAGAAGGGCTGTGCAAGGATTAGTCAAAAGATTCCATCCATGCATGCAACATTCTATCAGGCATTCTCTCTTCTCCAACACCCCTTGCATTACCTGGCCAGCACCTGTAGTGCCATAATGATGAACCTATGGCACATGTGCTAGAGGTGGCATGCAGAGCCCTCTCTGTTGGCACACATACTGTTGCCCTAGGTCAGATCTCCATGGCGTTTCTTTTGTGAGTTTCTGTTTGCCTGAACAGAAGCTGGTGAAACAGAAGCTCACAAAAGAAAAAGATCTGACCTCTTGCCATGCTGCTGGTCTTGGGATGCCCCACTTCCTGCCGGCCAGCTGGTCTTCGGGTCTCTGCTGCGCATGTGCGCATGTCTGCATATGCACACATTCACACATCTCCGTGCATGTCCATGCGCATGTCTGCACATGCGCATGCTCGCACGCTTCTACGCATGCTCAGTTTGGGCATGTGGAAATCTATCCAATACATCAAGAAGTTAACAAAGAGTCTTTCTTGAGCTGTTTATTTCTGCATAACATCTTGAAGTTCAATTTTCAATTTTCTAACAGGTTGATCTTCCGAGACTTGTGTCAGTCCTGCTACACAGAGCCGAGGTGGCGCAGTGGTTAGGGTGCAGTACTGCAGGCCACTTCAGCTGACTGTTATCTGCAGTTCAGCAGTTCTAATCTCACCGGCTCAAGGTTGACTCAGCCTTCCATCCTTCCAAGGTAGGTGAAATGAGGACCCAGACTGTGGGGGCAATATGCTGACTCTGTAAACCGCTTAGAGAGGGCTGAAAGCCCTATGAAGCGGTATATAAGTCTAACTGCTATTGCTATTGCTATTGCTACACTATGTTGACACCTTTTTTTTCTTGAAACCACAGATTGAAAACAAAAAGAAGATTGGCATCACCAACGATAGAGCAATATTACTCAGAAGTGATTCCATCACACGCACTTGAAACACAGATGTGAACTCTTACATCTTAATATCCTGAGAACACAAGGCACAGACAGCACCACTTATAAACGCTTTCTGTAGCTGCAAAATTATGAGGAAGAGAATGATCCTTAGGCACACATTTGAGGCATTAGAGCTACTTAAAAGGTTGTGGTTTCTTTTTTTAAAAACAAAGCCATTAGTTTGTTCTTATAACTGCAAATAAGTTGCAAATATTTGAATTGGGAAAATCCTTAACGGATTGGCTATATGCTTTCCCTAATATTTTGGGTGCTTAATGACTACACAGATATTCTGCCATTAGGTGAAGTTGAGCAGATTGGGAAAAACTACATGCAAATGGCAAGTCTGAATGTTTGTTATTACTGTGCATTTGAACAAATGAACAAAACAGCAGGTATCAGAAAATGTGGAAATGGAAAACAACTACAAAAACATAATGTCCCTTCAAATTTTCTCGTGTTTCTCCAATGTAAAACAAAAGAAAAGAAAAGAAAGCAAAAACCAGTTGCATATTTTCCACTCCTAGGCTAATATGAATAACAGAGGTGGATTTCAGGTGGTTCGTGGCGGTCCCCGCGAACCGGTTGGTCGGCGAACCCGGAAGTAAGTAACTTCTGGGAACGCTGAAGGATCCACCCGCCTGCCCGCGTTTCTTACCCGGTTTTGACGAGTTCTGCGCTTCCACGCATGCACAGAACGCATACAGCGCCTGCGCGATCCTCCAGGAGCAGCTGGAGCATCGCACAGGCCCTAGTAAGCATGCATGCACTGCGCGCGTGCACGAGGACGCCGCCGGCCCCGTTCCAACCGAACCGGTTGGAACGGGGCGAGAAACCCACCCCTGATGAATAACTACATTTATTTAATAATGCATAAGGGCATATTTTTTGTCTTTCTTTTAGGAGCTCAAGGTGATGAACATAATTCCCCTCCTCCTTACGACAACAACCCTAGCATTACTTTGGGTTGAAGAAGAGGCACTGGCCCTAAAGTTAGGAGTCATTAGTGCTCCCTGATCTTGGTTGTTTTCCTATAGATATTTTATTACCCAACTGGGTAACATCATCAGTGCTAGCGATGTTATCTAGTTAGCGTAATGAAACAGCTGCAAAAAAGCAACTAAGCTCAGAAAGCACTAAGGTCTCCTGGTTTCAGTCCTGAGCTACAAATATTTCCCTTTATTGGCATAAAATTATCCGGTTTGCTCTTATGACTAAGGATGGACTACAAGCCAAGGCCCCTCAACACCAGTCCAACATATTAACTATTATACTACACATTGCCTTGGAAATATCAGAGGAGCTTTTCAGTCTACATCTATAGCTTTCTGAATGAATTTTCCAGAAAATATCCTATTTAAAGATATGTTCGATAGGATAACATATTAAAGGGAATTTTTTTCTTTTAAGACTCAGTCTGTGTTGGTTCCACCCAGATTGACAATGGATTCTTTAAAGATGCTCATGTTGCACATTGAGAAAATATGATGAAAAATTAGGGATATTAAAACAAGCAACACTGCCTTTATATTGACCACACTCATTAATGTATATGTGTATAATGCACAAGGGAAAATCTCACTGATTCTTTGATCCATTGTAGTGGACATTTAGAAGACTGCTAACAAAATGCAAGTTATTCTCTGAAACATTTTGCCAGTCTAATCCTCCTGATGCCACAAAGAAAATTGATAAATGCTTCCAAATCTTAGTCTATCAATAATGGCCTGAACAAACAAGCTTCAATTAATTGTTCACCTGCAAAGTCAAGAACAAGGATATTCTTTCTCTTCACCTTATCCTCCTCCTTTCCTGTTGTGGTCCACCTGGGGAGCTGGCAGCAGATTTGGACAGTGAGGAAGTTGGGGAGGAACATGGGCCAGTCCTGGAGTCTGGGGAAGACTCAGATGAGGGCTCTGTGTTGGAGGCAGAGAGGGGGCCAGGGCCATATGCCAGTTATCAGCTGCCTTCAGAATCAGACATCAGTGAGGCAGGCGAACAGCTGGAGCCTGTTCCCAGCGTGCACATGCACAGAGATGCCAGATGAAGGGAACAGCTAAAGAAAAGGCTCGACTTGAGATAAGGTGGACAGTGAATGGCCCCTCCCAGAGAGAATAAAAGTGGAGCGAAATGGGAGTGGAGTTTGCAGGAGACAATTACTGTATTTTTCAGAGTATAAGCCACACCTTTTTCCCTCAAAAAAGAGGCTGAAAATCTGGGTGCGTCTTATACACTGAATACACCATTTTTTGCCTCCTGAAACCCCACTTCTTCACCCAAATGGCCATGCATAGCCTTTAGGAGGCTTATAGAGCCCCCACTCTACAAGCCTCTTAAAGGCTATGCATGCCCCCTTTTTTGACAAACAATGGCCTGTTTTTGCAAAAAATGGACCCTTTTTGGGAGGTCTGCAGAGTTCAAACACTTTTTTTTTTTTTTTAAATTGTCTCTTCAAAATCTTAGTGCATCCTTCCCAGGAACACCTTATCAAAAAGTGATACATACCACATTTTTCGGAGTATAAGACCCACCTTTTCCCTCAAAAAAGAGGCCAAAAATCTGGGTGCGTCTTATACATTGAATACAGCATTTTTTTGCCTCTCGTAGTCCCATCCCCTTCACCAAAATGGCTGTGCAGAGCCTGTAGAAGGCTTTCAGAGACCTCCTTGGGGACCGGGAGGGCAGAAATGAGTAAAAAATGGGCCATTTTTTGCTCAATGTTGCCCCTGCCCAGCCCCCAGGGGTACTCTATAAGCCTCCTAAAGGATATGCATGCAGTTTTTTTTATTAAAAATGGGCTGTTTGTTGCTCGTTTGGGGGACCCCAACCCCCAGAAGCACTCTGCAAGCCCCCTAAAGGCTATTCATTTTTATTTTAAAAAAGGGCCCATTTTTGCAAAAAATGGACCATTTTTTGGAGGTTTGCAGAGTGCAAAACCTTTATTTTTAAAATTTCTTCAAAACCTTGGTGCGTCTTATACTCTGGTACATCTTATACTCCCAAAAATATGGTATATACTGTTTCACAACCCTCTCTAAGCAGTTTATAGAGTCAGCATATTGCCCCTCACAATCTGGGTCCTCATTTTACCGACCTCGGAAGGATGGAAGGCTGAGTCAACCTTGAGCTTGGTGGGATTCAATCTGCCAAACTATTGGCAGCCAATGATGAGCAGAAGTAGCCTGCAGTATGGCACTCTAACCACTGCACCATCATGGCTCTAGAGTTGATATTAGTTGCAGATCCCTGGTAAAGCTTGTTTTTAGGCCTTGTAAGCTGGTCAAAGATTTGATTTTTTATTTGTTGTTTTAGAGGAAGACAAAGGGAGGCAATCAGGAACCTCCAAATGTCTTCACTTCCAGGTAGATAAGGCATACTCTGTATTGTTGTAAACCAGTCAAATTCTTTTTGGCAAAGACAGCAGAAAAAAACAACCCAGAAGTGCCTTTCTACACATTTGCCAGTAAAAAAAATTGCAATAATGACACATTGAATTAACCGAGCTTTGACATTATGCAAGATGGAGACAACAAGGTACAGTATATGCCTTAGGTACCCCTCCCTTACATTAGGGCCGGCCTTGACTTGGAAGATTAGGTCAAATTTCAGCCGATTGCTTGCCCTCAGAATAAAGCACAAGGGTATAAAGCAGTGGTGGGTTTCAAAAATTGTTTGAACCTACTCTGTGGGTGTGGCCTCCTTTGTGGGAGTGGCTTGCCGCCCATGTGACCAGATGGGAGTGGCTTGCCACCCATGTGACCGGATATGAAGATGCCGACGACACTTGTCAGAACCACCTTAAATTACGTCACACACAGCCCTGGCATGCATAAGAATATGATGTAAACTTGTTTTTTAAAAGGCATCTTTGGTTTGCGTTAAAACAACTTCAACACACGCAATGTTCTGACTGCACCACAAACGCAGTAGTCATCCTTACCTTTCACAGAGGCACTGAGTTTTATAAATATGAGCATGATAGTGTAGAATAATCATATCCAAGGACCAGTGGTGGGTTTCAAAAATTTTTGGGACCTCTTCTGTAGGTGTGGCCTGCTTTCCGGGTCCACTGGTGGAAACTCTTCTAATCGGTTCAGTAGGTTTGACGAACTGGTTCTACCGAATAGGTGCGAACTGGTAGGAACCCACCTCTGGGTTTC
Organism: Thamnophis elegans; assembly: GCF_009769535.1. Lineage (NCBI taxonomy): Eukaryota > Metazoa > Chordata > Lepidosauria > Squamata > Natricidae > Thamnophis > Thamnophis elegans. The sequence continues at coordinate 13,510,592 of NC_045541.1, read as the reverse complement.
TTCTTGCTCCTATTTTATACTGTTAAAAAGGAATCTTAGCAGGTTCATTTCCGCTGGAAATGAAGAGTTCAGACAGTTTCTTGAATAAGAGGTAAAGTTTATTCCAAGAGCACAGTATACAAGAGTCAGCTGTCAGAGGTGATGATTTGAATTTCTCTCAATAGTTCCTTAAATAGAAAAGTATACCCTTTGCTTCTTGAAAGTACACAAACATGCTCTCTATAGGAATTCTAAGAAAATCTGCTTAGCATCTTTCTAGGAAACACCACTATTAGTGATTAGGTCAGGCAAAAACAACCAGAAAGAGCGAAGAGTGAAGAGCCTCAACAGTACTTTTATTGCTAATCCGTTACAAGAATCTTGTTGGTTTTACTGCATTCCCTTTGGAATATAAGATAAGGCTTTAAGGATTCTATGGAAGGCCAGGCCTGAGCAGCTTCTTGCAGGGATATGACCCCTCTTAACTCCTTCCACCAGTCTACCAGAAGTGCTCTACATGGGGCTGCCCTTGAAGAGTATTCGGCGACTTCAGCTTGTCTAGAATGCAGCCGCGCGAGCGATCATGGGTGCGCCTCGGTTCACCCACGTAACACCTATCCTCCGCGAGCTGCACTGGCTGCCTGTTGATCTCCGGGTACGCTTCAAGGTGCTAGTCGTCACCTACAAAGCCCTTCATGGTATTGGATCTGGGTACTTGAGAGACCGCCTACTGCCAATTACCTCCACTAGACCAATTAGATCCCACAGACTAGGCCTCCTCCGAATTCCATCAGCCGGCCAGTGTTGACTGGCGACTACCCGGAGGAGAGCCTTCTCTATGGCTGCTCCGACCCTCTGGAACGAACTCCCCGTGGAGATCCGGACCCTCACCACCCTCCAGACCTTCCGCATAGCCCTTAAAACCTGGCTGCTCCGACAGGCCTGGGGCTAAAGACTCGCTGCCCCACTTCGAATGGTATGATTGTTGTGCTTTTAATTATGTATGGTTTTTATGTCTTCATTACTCTGTTTGTGTTTCCCCTCCCTTTGAGTTGTGAGCCGCCCTGAGTCCCTACGGGGAAAAGGGTGGCATACAAATAAATAAACTAAAAAAAAAAAAAAGAAGATTCCACCACACCTACTGAACTGCGACCTCTGCTTGTTTACAATGATTGGAAATTGTAGTCTCTTTGGAGGAAAGATCCTTTTATTTAGCTATTTATTTTGTTTATTTAGTTTGTCAAACAGGTACAAGATAACAGATATGTATAAAGATGGACATGAACACAGGATATGGGTATGAATAAATGGGGACAGGGACGGTAGGCACGCTGGTGCTCTTATGCACCCCCCTCCTTACAGACCTCTTAGGAAAGGGGTGAGGTCCACGCTAGACAGTTTAAGGTTAAAGTTACATGGGTTTGAGGATGTAACAACAGAGTCGGGTAGTGCATTCCAGGCGTTGACCATTCTGTTGCTGAAGTTATATTTTCTGCAATCGAGTTTGGAGTGATTTACCTTAAGTTTATATCTATTGTTTGTCCATGTATTATTGTGGTTGAAGCTGAAGAGGCCATTGACAGGTAGGAAGTTGTAGCAGACAATTTTGTGTACTATGCTTAGGTCAGGCCTTTTTACCTTTTGGATCTTAATCAGACCTTTTCTGTTACCTGATCAAAGAAATTGCAAGTAGGTTTTAGACAGGGAAGAATCTTCACTGGATTACAGTTGGCTGTTTCCCCTTGCACTTTGATATTTGTCTACAGCAGGAGTCCCCAAACCAGGGGTGAAATTCAATTTTTTTTTATTACCGCTTCTGTGGGCGTGGCTTGGTGGGCATGGCAGGGGAAGGATACTGCAAAATCTCCATTCTCACCCCACTCCAGGGGAAGGATATTGCAAAATCTCTATTCCCACCCCACTCCTGGGGTAAGGATACTGCAAAATCTCCATGCCCACCCCACTCCTGGGGGAGTGCAAAATCTCCATTCCCACCCCACTCCAGGGGAAGGATATTGCAAAATCTCTATTCCCACTCCACTCCTGGGGGAAGGATACTGCAAAATCTCCATGCCCACCCACTCCTGGGGAAGGATACTGCAAAATCTCTATTCCCACCCCACTCCTGGGGGAAGGATACTACAAAATCTCCATGCCCACCCCACTCCTGGGGGAGTGCAAAATCTCCATTCCCACCCCACTCCAGGGGAAGGATATTGTAAAATCTCTATTCCCACTCCACTCCTGGGGGAAGGATACTGCAAAATCTCCATGCCCACCCACTCCAGGGGAAGGATACTGCAAAATCTCTATTCCCACCCCACTCTGAGGCCAGCCAGAGGTGGTGTTTGCCGGTTCTCCAAACTACTCAAAATTTCTGCTACCGGTTCTCCGGAACTTGTTGAATTTCACCCCTGCCCCAAACCCTGGTGTGTGTATGTGTGAAGCTCCATTTGTGCCACACAACTATCGGGATGCACATGAAACCAACACCTCCTATCACACACCACTCCTGCCACCGCCAGCTTCTGCAGAGCTGGAAAAGTTGGGATTGCTGGTCTATAGCCTATTCTAATTTGTGATTTTGGATTACAGAAGAAGCATGTGCAAAAGGAGTACTTGATTTCTTTCCCACAATACCCATATTATTGGGTAAAGCAAAGAATGTTTTTTTTTTAAAGTCCTATCTGAAGAAATTAATTGAAGGCAAACAAGGTTGCTGAAAATTTGGCTGCAAAAGACATTTTCCTAGTAAATTATCCATCTGCAACCTTGGAACAAGAACAATATACAGCTTTGTATCTGGGCTGATGTTACTATTTAATTTGCTTTCCAGTAAATCATTCATGAAATTCATAGCTTTACTGCATTGCCTTTTTACACGTTTGCCTTGAAAAAATGGCCAGCACTATGTCTTTAAGAAGGATACCCCCTTTTTTTCTGGTTCCACCACAAAACCGCGGTTGACTAAAGCGCGCTCGACGAAACCGCGTACCTGACGTCATCACAGCGCGACGAAAAAAGCACGCTGTGAGCGGTAAACCTAAAATTAACCCCTAAACCTAAACCTAACCCCCCCAAACCTAACCCTAAACCTAACCCTAAACCTAACCCTTAACCTAACCCTAAACCTAACCCTAAACCTAACCCTTAACCTAACGCTAAACCTAACGCTAACCCTTAACCTAACCCTAACCCTAACGCTTAACGTAACCCTAAACCTAACCCTAACCCTTAACCTAACCCTAACCCTAAACCTAACCCTTACCTTTACGTGAATCAGCTTGCTTTAAAAGCGCTTTTTAAAGCACCCTTTTTTCTCCGCGGTCGTTGTTGTCGCGCCGCTGATGACGTCAGCGATGCGCTTTAATCAGGCGTGCTTTAGTGGACCACGGTTTTGTCGTGCCACGTTTTTTCTAGATGTTTCTTATGTAGGCATGAATAGTTGTACGCCTGGGTTTTTTTTTTTAACTCAATGCAGCATGATGTATCTTTTTACATATGTATTTGGCCAATGACCACTCTGTAATAAATTAACGCTACAATAATAGTTTCAGGAGCTCATTTCTGAAAGCATGTACAGTAGTATAAAACAACTCAGATTTAGTTTAAGAAGACTAATTTTTCCGGACAAACAGAAAAAAAATATTTTATTATTATTTTTTAATTACGGGTAAGATGTTCAGTATTTGAGGTGGGATAAGGGAGAATGTCATCCTCTCACTCAGGGGCTGCCACAAAAAGAGGGACTCAAGCTATTCTCCAAAGCACCCGAGGGCAGGCAAGAATCAATGGATGGAAACTAATCAAGGAGCGAAGCAACTTAGAACTAGGGAGAAATTTCCTGACAGTTGGAACAATTAATCAATGGAACAACTTGCCTCCAGAAGTTGTGAATGCACCAACATTGGAAGTTTTTAAGAAGATGTTGTATAACCATTTGTCCGAAGTGGTGTAGGGTTTCCTGCCTAAGCGGGGCTGGACTAGAAGACCTCCACGGTCCCTTCCAACTTAACACCACAAAGCTCTTTCTGAAACCTGTGTGTTCTAGTTGTTTTTAATAAATTTGTTTTTCTCAAAAAAAAAGTAAAGGTACCTGAACAACTGGAAAAAAGAAATTGGGCTGTGAGAGAGAACAGCCAAAGCAACCTGTACCCTGTCAGAGATCTGCAAGCAGGAATCCTTAAAGAGCCATTTAAAAGAAGCCAATTTAAGCAAAGAAACATATTTTTCCTCTCACTTCTCATACTCTGATTTTGGCAAGTAGGAGTTTTTATTATATAACCCACGTTTTGGGAATATGCTAAAGTAAGCAAGTCCATTTTCCCCCTTAAAAGCATAGTTTTTTTATTGTTTTTAAAATTTCCAATGAAGTGGTTTTACTTTATAAACTTCAGTTTAATCATTTTTTGACGTACAGATTAAAATGTAGATATTCAAAACATGCTTCCTATTTCTTCCTTGCTCAGTCCTAATAGCAATTAAATCATTGATCTTCTTGGAATGCTTAGACATATTCATGCATTTATCATTGTGGAAGATCACAGTATTACAGAGTTTGAGAACTTCTGGCTTAAGCTCTTGAGAGGGAAAAATCTATTTCAAGATGTTGTAGATGAGGGGTGTCAAACTCGATTTCAATGAGGGCTGCATCAGGGTTGTGTTTGACCTCGTGGGGGCCAGGGTGGGCGTGGCAAGGGTGGGCATGGCCAGCTCAACATCACTCATGTTGAGTGCCTGTGGTGGCCCAAGCACTCTGCCATCCCAGGGGCACTCTGGGGCACCAGAGCTCCGTTTTCAGCTGCAACAGCCTCTGACAACCCTCTGCCAATGAAAACAGAGTGTCAGCATTCCAAGTATCATGTAGAATTAAATCAGAATCCAAGGCAAAACGATCCTTAAAGTTCCAATTTAATAAAGCAGACATCTTAGCACATCTGTGTTAATCCCAATTCTGGAAATTACATCAGAATTCCACCCAGTCAAAAGTTCATGATCTTGTCCCCACACCCACAATCCATCACATGGTCCAATCTTCTTCTTCCACGCTAGCACCTACGCCCAACTGCTTCCGATCAGGTGCAAAGGTGCGGAGACAAAAGATGACCTTGGCTTCTAGAAAAGAATGAAAACAATACATTCCACAATCCTACTCCTGTCTATTCCCCCCTCCCATCAACTATACTATTGAAACAGCATAATGAAATAAGAGAAAGTGTGGCAGGCCAAAATTCTAAAAGGAATATAATTGCAGGCCTGACATGTAGATCCCTCCCCAAGTGTAGTTTGATTACAGGCAGAGCCACGTTGCCTGCAATCAATATAATTGCAGGCCTGACACAGAGCTTGGAAGGACTGCACACTCCCCCGCTGAGCTCTGTTTTCACTGGCAGAAGCACCCTGGGCCAGTCCTTTGCTGTTTCCAGGAAGCCTCGAGGACCAGATCTAAGCACCCCAAGGGCTACATCTGGGCCCCGGGCCTTGAGTTTGACACCCCTGCTGTAGAATGCTTACACATAAATTCTGTCCAGACCTCTAAAAAGCATCTCAGTTTAGAAAAACTTGAGGAGACAAACATTTTAAAAACTAGTTTGATAACAAAAGAAGCTAGAGATTTTTTTTAAAAAAAAATTGATAGGAATCCTGGTAAGTAATTCCTTCTAAGTTAAGAATTGCATTAGATCTTCTGTTTAACCAAATAGGCTATTTGAGTGTTATTACTTTCAGCAACTGCACTGGAAGTTAATCAAGTAACTAAGGTCAGTGGAATCAATCTGAACATTAGAAGATAAGAAGTATCCTACTGAGCCAGCCTGAAGGCTCATCTAGCACATCATTTTATTCCATAGTGACCAGCTTGATGCCAGCGGGAAGCCTGCAGGCATGACATAAAAACATCAGAAATTTTAATCATCTATTATAATAAAAAATAAGAAACAGTGGGTTTTTTATTCTGCTAAGTAGAAGACCTACATGAGAGACCGCCTACTGCCAATCACCTCCACTAGACCGATAAGATCGCATAGATTAGGCCTCCTCCGAATTCCATCAGCCAGCCAGTGTAGACTGGCAACTACTCGGAGGAGAGCCTTCTCGGTGGCTGCTCCGACCCTCTGGAACGAACTCCCCGTGGAGATCCGGACCCTCACCACCCTCCAGACCTTCCGCGCCACACTTAAAATCTGGCTATCCCGGCTGGCCTGGGGCTAAAGACTCTAACCCCTACTCGAATTGTATGACTGTTGAGTTCTTAAATGATGTAATGTTTTTATGTTGTAAATTGTTTGTCCTTCCCCCACCTCTTTTGAACTGTGAGCCGCCCTGAGTCCCCCCAGGGAAAAGGGCGGCATACAAATAAAGTGAATGAATGAATGAATGAAATACATCCTAACTGTACAATGTGTAAATGTTACTAGCAGTAGGTCCTTTTTAAAATGGGGATTCCGGCCAGGTTGCCTTTTTCTGCTTTGCTACAAGTGCTACGGTTTTGACAGAATCTGAAAAAGAAACCCTGAATTCTCCACAGCTGCTCTTCTCTTTTGTACCAGTTTCTTACAAATTCAGATCATTTGCCGGGTAATCTTATACCTACTTATGCATCAGTCAATCCCATTAAGTTCAATGCACCTTAATCCCATGTGTGTCTAGGATTGCAACCTTGAATTTTTATTGATCTCTGCGATGGAGAGTTAATCGTGCACTTAAACCTAGGGAGTGGGAAAGAAATATACCATGGATTCTGATAGAAAAGCGTTGGTAAGATTCTTCCAAGGAGACTCTGCTTGTTGAGTGATTTGGCAGTTGCTATCCATTGTTTTGAACTTCACAATTTCCACAGGAAAGTACCGGAGGCAGAGGGGGGTGGGTGAGATGAATTCTGTCCCGTATAGAGCCTTTCACTTTTCTTTTTAAAAAGGTGCATACTCTACATAGTATACTTAGAAGAAGAATATATGTTTGTATGTTAGTAGTGTGTCACTGTGTGTGTGTGTGTGTGTGTGTGTGTGTGTGTGAGAGAGAGAGAGAGAGAGAGAGAGAGAGAGAGAGAGAGGGAGAGAGGGAGGGAGGGAGGGAGGGAGAGGGAGAGGGAGAGGGAGAGAGAGGGGGATATTAGAAGTTATAAAAATGCATTGGAAGTTGTAATCAGCAGGTTTTGAAAAGTTCTGGAGAACCGGTAGCAGAAATTTTGAATAGTTTGGAGAACCAGTAAAACCACCTCTGATTGGCCCCACCCCCATCTATTCTCTGCCTCCCGAGTCCCAGCTGATTGAGAGGAAATGGGAATTTTGCAGTATCCTTCCCTGGAGTGGGGAGGGAATGAAGATTTTACAGTATCCTTCTTCTGTCATGCCCACCAATTTTTGAAGCCCACCCCGGGAAGGATTCATATCTTGCATCTTATATTTTCCACTCTCTTAAGCTTCCCTTGTTATCTTGAATCTTTTCTTTGATTTCCTTCTGCATTCATAGGAAGGAACTGGAATGGGGCTGAAAACCATTTTTATGGCAAAATATGGTTAAGTTTGGTTAATGAAGTGCTTATTTCTGCCTCTTGTTGTGCTCGTATTCTGGCAAATCATCTTCTTCCAGAAAAATGAGTCACATCCAGTAATATCCATGGCTGTATTCTAAGCATGATTAAGTTTGAATTTCACCCTCTGACTTTTTGCCATATGGACGCCATCTAATTGATAATGCTCTGTATTTCTGTAAGATTTCCACGAGGACAATTTCCATCTAAAGAAGATTCTCTTGCCCCCTACGATGACATGAAATGAGACATCTGTTGTGGCTAGCTTTGGCAAGAACTGCAATTTTGTGGGTATTATTCAACTGTATAATTAAGACATTGAAACTACTAGTCACCAAGAGCACATAACACCCTGCTAGTAAACTCTCTGCAGTTGTGAGATTCCTATTTAAAGTTGTTTGCAATGAATGCATTATATATGGAGAAAACATTTGGCTCATTAACACAGCATTTGATAGGTTGCAACCAGGGGTGGGTTTATCGCCCCGTTCCAACCAGTTCGGTTGGAACGGGGCTGGCGGCGTCCTTGTGCACGCGGCAGCGCACACATGCATACTAGCGTCTGTGCGATGCTCCAGCTGCTCCTGGAGGATCGCGCAGGCGCTGTATGCGTCCTGTGCATGCGTGGAAGCGCAGAACTCGTCAAAACCGGGTAAGGAACGCAGGCGGGCGGGTGCGCCCTTCACCGTTCCTGGAAGTTACTTACTTCCAGGTTCGCCGACCAACCGGTTCGCGGGGACCACCGTGAACCGGTTGAAACCCACCCCTGGTTGCAACTAAGCAGAGGACCTGCGGAAACAATTGTAGCTGGACAGAGTCGGCAGAGAATTTCATTTCCTTTTTGAGAGCTATTTATGGGCCGCTTTCCTTCCAAACCAAGATATTAGTTCTGAGTTGTATCAAATGCAAACGACAACAATGGTTTTTCAGATAGAAGCAGCTGTTAGAGCACTGCGAATCTCATTTTTCACTTCTCTTCGTCAAGATAAGCACAGTTCAGCAGAGAAACCCAGCTTCAAGCCTTACTAAATGGGGACGAAAAAGGAAAAGAAAAAAAATCTTTTAAAAATTCGTTTCTTTATTAAGACTTCATGGCAAGGGGAGGGGAAATGAGCCTATTTTCTATCCATGTCATTTTTCCAAGGTTTTAAAAATCTTTTTCTTCCCTTTCACCAATATATACATTGCAATATTATTCGGAAAAAAGTATAAACATATATTTTCTTTTAAATCCATAATAGCTAAATTCTACTCTTTCATGAAGGGACGCGGTAGCTCATTGGCTAAGATGTTGGGCTTGTCAATCAGAAGGTCGGCAGTTCAGCGGTTTGAATCCCTAGCGCTATGTAACGGAGTGAGCTCCCATTACTTGTCCCAGCTTCTGCCAACCTAGCAATTTGAAAGCCTGTAAAAATGCAAGTAGAAAAATAGGGACCACCTTTGGTGGGAAGGTAACAGCATCCCGTGCACCTTCAGCATTTAGTCATGCTGGCCACATGACCATGGAGATGTCTTCAGATAGCACTGGCTCTTCGGCTTTAAAACAGAGAGGAGCCCCACCCCCTAGTGTCGGGAACGACTAGCACATATGTGCAAGGGGAACTTTTACATTTACTCTTTCATGAACCCAAGAGTTAAGACTTAGGATAATCCACACAGCAATGCACAAAGATTACTATCCTTACCTTTTCTTATTGATCAAGTGCATGTTATAGGAGCCGAGGTGGTGCAGTGGTTAGGGTGCAGTACTGCAGGCCACTTCAGCTGACTGTTATCTGCAGTTCAGTGGTTCTAATCTCACCGGCTCAAGGTTGACTCAGCCTTCCATCCTTCCGAGGTGGGTGAAATGAGGACCCAGACTGTGGGGGTGATATGCTGACTCTGTAAACTGCTTAGAGAGGGCTGAAAGCCCTATGAAGCGGTATATAAGTCTAACTGCTATTGCTATTGCTATGTTGATGTGATCCAAACCATACCTTCCTTTTGGGAGGAATGGATACAACCCTAGGCTTTGAAGCTGATAGCTGCATCCAATAGATACTTGGCATTTTCTTCTCTTTTTGCAGAGTACATTGCTTAAATATGGATGCCCAGTGAATTAGGTGGATGTGTTATTTATCCTTTTAAAACCTTGACATTACCAGCATCTCTCCCCCCCCCACCAAAAAAAAATTGGGCAGTATTTCAGATTGCATAAAGACTTACTATAACAGAGTAGTCAGCATAATGAATTAAATTCTCATTAATTCTCATGAGAAGTAGTGAAACAATCAGGCAGTGTGGATGGAATGGAAGCTCTTGTTGTTCTAAGCATGGAATCATAAGATGGAAAAAATATTTGCAAATGTTTTAAAAAAACAAGTGGGCTGTTTGTGTGGTTTAGTGGTAGAATAGACATATTTTATGCAAAGGGATTAAGGATCCATTCCAATCATTTTATTTTGAAAGTAGTGGATTACATACAACATTTTAAATACATTTTTATTTGAGAGCTCCTATTCTAAAAATTAGTATTTTAAAATCACAATATTTTACTTTATTGAAAGTAATAAAGGCCCAATTTGTTTTAACACTATGAGATCTCATGGCAGAGCACACACATTGTAATAGAAATTTCTTTCTTGCGGGTACATAATCCAGAAGACATTAGCAAAAACTGACTGAAATTTCCTAATGTCAAATAATAATGCTATTTAACATTAAACATTTAATACAATTTTTCCAAATTAGAGAAGCATTTATTTCCAGAAAAATTGTATTCCAGAGTTTTTGGGATTATTCTTGGTTGAATACTGGAAAATATACTTCTCTCTCAACATTTAGGAAAGTTACTAACCAGTATATTATGGAGTTACTGGTGCTCTCTAAGTTTAGTTGTTTGCTTGTAAATGTTTCCTTACCTAACTAGGTGGCACCATAAATGTGAGTGAATGTGGAGTTTGCTGCCTGCTTATACGTATCAACTATTAAGTGCTAGTTTCTCTTCGCAAGGTGGGAATGTGGTGGAAATGTGGATTCTTCCTTGGTGGTTCCTTGACTATTTATCTGGTGTTAAACCCTGCTTATTTGAGTGTTGGCGGCTGGAGGAGAAGTATTCTAGTCTTTTTGTTTCTTTCCTATAGTTTTTATTGTCTCTTTTGAATGGTATGTAAATGTAGTTTGTCTCTAAGTGTCTACTGATGACTGATTTGTCTGAATACCAAGCTTCCTGGGATCCAATAGAATTTTTGGATTTGGCTAGGTCTAAGATGCCAATAGTATCCAGATTAAAGCTGTGGTGGAGTTTGTTATGCAATTAAGGAGGTTTCATTGCATTTTATGACTGCTGTTTGTAGATATACTTTGTAGTTGTCTGCTTATCTATACTAAATAGTGGCTATTAAAGTCCTTACATTGTATGTTCTAGCTGACTGTACAGTGTTATATGTTTGAAAGTGATACAGTATCTAGGTGCTGTATCACAATCTCTGCTATGGATCCACAAATTATTTCCTCCAATTTGTTGATATATTTGTCTGTCAAACTGAAAATAGTGAAGCAAAAGTTGATGAATTCCATGAATCTGGGCATTTCATACAACTCTGCCTTTGGTAATGGTTAACTGCAACTTACAAAATGACGTAAAACATCAGAACATTGGAGATATTAAATTAGATCTTTGAAGAATGGAGCCAGAAATTAGAAGCTACAATAATACCAGTGTCAGTAATTATAACTGAATCTATGGATAAATCATGTCCAATGAGGGAATGATAGATATAGAGTAAATTTTATCTGTCTTTTTCAGTACTTTCTTTCCTGAAAGTGGAACCAAGAGAATGATCTGGAAAAAGTTATCTTATTGGATATACAAAAGAAATTGTCTGAAATTTTAAAAATTAAGGAGGAAATATAAATGACAAATCAAGAAAATGACTTGGAAAATTCAATTTAATTCAACCTTTATTGTCAATGCACAACATATGTACAATGAGATTGGCTGAGCCTCTCTTAGTGCACCCCCCCCCAACATAAATACATATCAATAATTCACATGAAAGAAAGAAAAACCCTAACCCAATAAATCATACTAACAACACACAATCCTCTATACATATATGTGTGCAACATTACATTATAATATATTCCACCAATATGAACATATTGCACCAATAAGAAAATGTTTTCCTACTGGATTCAACAAAAGGGTTCTTGAAACCCTTGAAGAAGTTTTTTGAAATGGGATGAAAAAGAATTGAAGATAAATCAAATCCTTTAACAATATTTGAGTAAACTAAAGAGTCTCTTAGAAGTATCAAGAAGGAATATAAAATTGCTTTGATTTGATCAAGGTAAAAAATAAGACTTTTTTTTTTGCAAAGTTCTGGCAACACTTTACAGACTTTTTGCAGATACCAAAGGATTGAAAATTGATGTTTGTTGGGTTTGATTATATATAAAAGATGAGATGGTGAATGAAGAGTGAATGTTTACCATATTGGGGGTGAAGAGTTACTAAATTTGTCTATACTTGTTATAATTAAGGTTGGGAATCACTTCGTCATATATTTCTTTTCTTTTTCTTTATCAAATTCTTTTCCTTCTTTCTTATGTACTTTTACTATTCTTTATTTTTATTCTTTAAGTTTAGTTTGTATTAGATTTTACTATTATAATTGAAATCCTTAATAAAATTATATATACAAGAGTCTGGGTATTTAAGTTTTAATATATTTGGTTGAGTCAGATATGTGCTGTAGTACTGCAATTGATTGCTTCAATAATTCTGGAACTATGGATATGAAGAATGCTGTGAAAGTGAATGAAATATCTCATCTTTTTTTAAATAATCAGATCTAGCCCTGAACTTAAGCAACCTCAGACAGCACTATGAAATCCACAGTATGACTCTGACCTACTTATATTCTCTTCTATTGTAACCTTATGTATTATTTGCTGTAAAAAATTATTTTAAAAATCTCATTTCCCCCTTCTCTTTTTGCCCCATATTCTATCTGTGCAATTCTGTACATTTCAGAGCAGAAAGCTCAGATATTTTTAAAATCATTTATTACTGATGATAAAGTTCAGTTAGAAGGTAATTGTTTTATATGAAATAATTGCAATGTTATGAGATTTAAGGATCTCTTGCAAGACAAGAGTTGTCTTAGTAAAGCAGATATAGGTGCAAAAATGGAGTACAAATGGAATGTAATTTACTCCAGTGGTTTCAATATCCCTAGCTATGCAAATATATCACACAAAAACTCATTTTGGATCAATTAAGTATGGATCCTTCAAATGTTCTGCATGATGTAGCAACAAAAACAATCTAAAATATGTGCTATTTTAATATAAATAGGGCAAGAAAGAATTTCATAACAAAGCAAGAAATGTGGCAGTTGGTATCTCACAAGACTACAATCCTGTGATCCTCAAAAAGGAGTCATAATGTGGTTTGGACCACCCCCTCTGCAAGCAGCAAGAGAAGCTTGTTTTCAGATGGTGGTGATAATACAAAATAACTATAGACATTTCTGATATTCATTCCTCAATGATAGAGCTTAATAGAGGTTCAATTAAAACAAGGAGAAGAATGACGAAGAGAAAGGTTGGTGACATTCCATGTGTCACGGTTCTAAGTTCTAACTAACATCCCCAACAGAAATAAAACTCTGAGGCAGGCATTTTCCTCAAAGTTCCACTTTATTAGAGATGTCATATTGGTACATCTGGGAAAACCCGAATCTGAAGAACCATCCCCTGCACCCACATGTCCATCACATGGTCCAATGAGGTCCCCATCCCACAGTGGTGGGTTTCAAAAATTTTTGGAACCTCTTCTATAGGTGTGGCCTGCTTTCCGGGTCCACTGGTGGAACCTCTTCTAACCAGTTCGGTAGATTTGATGAACCGGTTCTACCAAATAGGTGCAAACTGGTAGGAACCCCCCTCTGCATTAGTTCATCCAATACATAGAGGGCATCTTCATTAAGCCCTTTATTGCTTTTTCATGCTTTTGGTGGGCTTGGGTGTTTCAGATAGTTATAAATCTTTTGAATTTCTTATCTGAGTTCATTGTTCTTTGTTGCGTATGAGAATGACCCAATAATGAATCACTATTTGCGTGTTTGAATGGCAGTTTGAGCTAATTAATCTCCTTTTGTGAGTCATAAGTAGTTATTCCTTAAATTAAAGAAGCCACAGTTCATAAACCTTCCGTGTTTATGCTCTGCTTTTTTTTTCATGATTCCTTCTTCTGCCTTGGGAAATTAATAGGTATATAGCCGTGATGGTGAACCTATGGCATCTCTGTGGGCATGTGAGCTGTCACCCCAGTTCAGATTCACTGTGCATGCCTGCACGCCTCCCTTCAGCCAGCTGGTTATCAGCGCATGTGGGGGCTGCTGCGGGGGGGCATGCATATATGCACGGGGAAGGGGCATGTTCAGGGGGCATGCATGTATGCACGGGGGTGGGGTGCATGTGTGGGGGCCACATATGCATTGAATTTTGGGGGTTTGGGCACACACACGTACATTCGCACGGAAATATGCACGCTTTGGGTACTCAGATGGAAAAGGTTAGCCATCACTAGTATATAGTTTCCTCCTGTTCTGTAAATTATTATTTTTATATTGATTGATCATGTGCCACAGTGGTGGGATTCAAATAATTTACCAACCAGTTCTCTGCTCTAATGACCAGGTGGGTAGGCGGGGCTCGGTGGTCATGTGATCATATGGGTATGGCCAGTCAATGTTACTCAGGTTGATGGGCACTTCGCCTTAGTTGTTACAATGGTAATAAGGCTTAACTGGAGAGGCAGTTTCTGTAAGCAGGTCAATAAAGATTAGGCTAGAAACAACACCAGAATGTTTCCTTCTTGCCTTCCTTAAAGGATGAACCCTGTAAAGTGGGAAAAAAAACAAAAGATTTCTTCCAAAAACCGGTTCTCCGAATTGCTTAGAAAGTTACCAACCGGTTCTCCCGAATAGGTGCGAACCGGCTGAATCCCACCACTGATGTGCCATCAAGTTGGTGTTGACTCTTAGTGCCAACATAGATAGTTTTATTATTTTTAAAACTGGCAGCTTTTGGACTAGCTTTTACAAAATATTATTTTTATTTGTTTGACCCAGCGATACATATCTGTTGATGTTTATTTTTGCTTCATGCTTTGTTATGAGAGATGCCTTGAATATTCCCATTATGAGTAGGAACAGGGTATGATAAAAAAAAAATCCCTTTGTGAATCATCACACCTATAAATTGAATTTCCTGCTGCGGTGCCATATGACTTGTAAGCCAATAACAGTGTCTGACTTATTTGGTTTATCTATTTTATTGTCATCTTCTCTGGAAAACAACGACATAAGAATTTGTGTGTTGAAGTGACTTTTCAAAGAGATCGAACGGTGTGGTGAAAGTGTCACTGCTTTGCAATGTAAAGATTTGTTACAAAACAAAGATACTCAAATGTGGTTATTATCTAAAGGCAGATAACCAAAATGCAGAAAGAATGGAAGACATATCAAAAACAACAGAAATATTATTCTAGATGTCAGTCTAGACCTTTTAGAAATCATATTTATGAACTACATTGTTGTATGTATGTATGTATGTGTGTGTGTGTATGTATGTATGTATGTATATATGTATGTGACTGACTGCCCTCTTGCTTCTTCATGCTTGTTACTGTTTACCACTACTTTTATTGCTATCATTATAATTTCTTCAATCTATGGGAGCCACACATAGTTATTGAGAGTTGGGTAGCATGAAAGTTTAATAAATTATAACAATTATTAAACTGCTGTTATTGTATACAAGTATCCCTTTTAGATGATCATGATCTGCATTCTGCTTTTTACTATTTACCCATAAACAACAAAAGTGACACAACATCATGGCACAAGACAGAAGCATCAAATAAGCAAGAGTAAATTATCAGCACATTAAACAACCTTGCTACAGTCAAAACAATACTTTCTGAAATAATTAAGTCTTCACATTTGCATTAAATGGATATTTATCCATCTGGGATGTTTCATAACAGGGAAACCTACCCTTCACCAAAGTTGTAAATATATATCCATATATTTACAGACTTGCGAAACAAGTCTAGGTTTGTTTGAAGAGGTTTTCTTTTATTGCCGGGAACTGAAAGCATCTGTAGAAAATTAAAAACATTGATATAGACAATACCAAGAGATTATTTCAAATAGTGTCTCAGAAAGTGGTGTTCCTGCTGAGTGGCTTTTATGGAATGCTGAAGCTCTAGCAGCTACTAAAACTAGAATCTTCCAGTCATGGGATCAGATGGGAACAAAGAACAAAGAAAATGCAGGCATACAACAGTGTTGTACAACCACGCTGAGTTGTACAACTGAGATGTGAACTAGGGTATCATCAATTCTCATGGCTTGTCAGTCATGGATTGAACAGGGGCCTTAGCTAAGCCATCCCCATCAGCCTCAAGTTTTCCACCAATGATGCAGGGATAATAACATGATCCAACAGGCTTACAGAGAATACTGTTAGGAAGCCATCTGAAAACTCTTTATCACATAGTACTTTTCTGGCAGGCTAAAAAAAGGACAGACTCTCTGGCTTTAGTATTAGTATCCTGTAGGTTAATACTTTTGTACACTATTTTACAAGAGGCAGAACTTTTTCCAGTAGAATTAATGGGAGAATTACATTTCCAAGAGCCAAGGTGGCGCAGTGGTTAAATGCAGCACTGCAGGCTACTGCTAGATCAGCAGGTCAGCGGTTCAAATCTCACCGGCTCAGGGTTGACTCAGCCTTCCATCCTTCCGAGGTGGGTAAAATGAGGACCCAGATTGTTGGGGGCAATATGCTGACTCTCTGTAAACCGCTTAGAGAGGCCTGAAAGGCCTATGAAGCGGTATATAAGTCTACTGCTATTGCTATTGCTGCTATTTGGTCTGGCTCTCATTTGGCAACTACAGAGATCATGCAACTTTTTGGAGTATAAGACGCACCGGAGTATAAGATGCACCAAGGTTTTTAAGAGACAAATTTAAAAGAAAGTAGGTAGATAGATAGAGGGATAGAGAGGGAGAGAAAAAGAGAGAAATACAGTAGGTAGGTAGGGAGAGAGAGAGTAGGTAGGTAGGTAGGTAGGTAGGTAAAGGGAGAGAGAGAGAGAAATAAAGCAGGTAGGTAGGGAGAGAGAGAGTGAAGGTAGGTTGGTAGGTAGGGAGAGGGATAGAAAGAAAGAAAGAGAGAGAGAGATAATACAGTAGATAGGTAGGGAGAGAGAGAGTAGGTAGGTTGGTAGGTAGAGGGAGAGAGAGAGAAATAGAGAGAGAAAAATGCAGTAGATAGGGAGGGAGAGAGAGCAGGTAGGTACATAGGTAGATAGAGGCATGAATAGACTTGGGGGTGGGGGCTTGCAGAGTGTTCCAGCCCCCCCCCCCCAAAATGAGCAAAAAATGACATGGAAAAAGATGCTACAATGGCCATACAATAGAAACTGGCCTAATCCTAATAATTAAAATGTCTTAATAATTAAAAGGGTATACAAATAAAAGAATGAGTTGGATAATCATCCTGTATTTTATTTACAAAAGAGATTTATTAGAGTTTTGAAGAATAATGTGAGGAGGGCAAAGGAAAAAAAGTTCTAGGAATTATCTGAAGAGATTAAGGATCAAGAGTGTTAAAAGAAAAAGACAGAAATGTAAAGTTTGTTTATTTGATCAAAATTAAAATAAATATCTCTGGTAACACTTAATGGACTTTTGCTTTTTAGGACTAAAGATGAGGTTTTAAAGATTTGTATGTGGATAACAGATATGGGAAAAAGAGATCATTTATTGTATTTTAAGAGGTGATAAGTTACTAGAATTGTTCATACATGATGAAGGGAAATAATTCCTTTATATAGTTATATAGTTCTTTTCTTTTTCTTTACTACAATCTTTTCTTTTTCTCTCTCACATTTTCTTTCCATCTATTTTTCCTACATTTCTTCTTATTCCTTTATTTTTAGGTTGTATTAGTTTTTATTTTTTAATTTATAAATGTAATAAAATTACTATGAAAAATGCTATGCAACTCTCGTTCTTGGCATTTTCTTATGCCTTATTGACATAGAAAAGCTAATGCAACATGTCATACTTTTATAGTGAAAACACAAATGGATATGGCTATTGCACTGACTTTTGTTTGAATATTCATAAAGCCAGCATGGTGGTGAAATTTTCTAGGAAGTAAAAGGCTTAGAGAAGGATAGATACATGACTATCCTAACTTTTAGTCCACTGCATTAACAGGCTTAATGGTAAACCAAATTAATCCCAGTAGCAGGATTACTCCACTGGATTTCTGGTTGGGAGAGTATATTGGATTCAGCAGAATTCCAAATACTGAAAAGGGCTGGTCCAGACAATTGAGGATGCTTCTTCTGAAGCAGACTGAATCTACATCTGATCTCTCCTAATCATTCTGAGGTTAATTTGACTATTTTCTGAATCACTGAATCATGTGGTCTATGCATATTCTTATTTCTTGGCAGTCCATTCTCATCGGGGAATGAGCTCTGCATTTTAAACTGCTGCTTTGCGTATTGAACAAAACATTAATCAATGGAAGTACCAACGGTTCCCAGGATGCTGTGCAAAATACTTCTAAGTACCTACCAAAGTCAAATGAAGAGGATTGGGATAGGAAGAGCAAATGTCTGAACAAATTCATCCAAATGGCATAATCTTGCTTCCAATTTGTAACACTGGATCTAGATGATAAAAACCAATCTTCTATACTTTAGACACATATTTTCTAATCAGCAATCCATATGATTGTATCACACTTCTCAACACTAAATTGTCAGAATCCAACACCCACCTATGAGGATTTAACCAAAATGTTCACCTCTTTTGAGAGGGAGAGAAAAAAGGAAGCAATTTCTCTTCCCTTGAACTGAAAGAGAAAAATCAATGGATCGCGTTGGGCTGATGTCACTCTGTTGATTGAATGCTTTTTGAAGCTTTTGTCAACGTAACAGGAAGGCTGGCTATTTTTGGCAATCCCTTCTTTCATAGCAGTCTCCTCAGTTCAAAAGGGTCCCTCAACTATCCTGACAAGGAGAAAGCAAACAAATTAAAGAAGGAGGAGAAATAACATACACAACCCATTCTCTTTCTCCTGCTGATGAAACCTTCTCATTGTGTCAATAGAGGGAAACCAATTAGTTTTGTTGGCACCCTCCGATAACATATGGACGGATGCCTGGGGAGTTGTATTTTCTCCTTGAGAGAATCTCACCCAAATCAGTAAGTTACCCTCTCTCCCCTGTTGCTTGGCCAGAAATTGGAGATTGTGAGGCTCCCAAGTAGACCAGACAGGAAACACAACAAGATGAGCTGATTCCACTTTATTGTAAGGTCACACTAATAGAATCCTGGAAGTCTGAAAGTACAGATCTCCTGCTGGCTCCCTTTACTGACTGATAATGTAGGGCAAGTACTTCCTAAGTTTCTTTTTCTGCCTGTTATTCAGTTGTGGATTCCTCCTCTCTCCTTTACCTGGTCATCCCCAAGGGAGTGTCTCTTCTCCCCATCTTCCAAGGTCATTCTCACGTTTCATTACATAAATGTCACCACCAGCAGTGGGATTCACTTACCTTCCTCGTGGCACGACAAAACCGCGCTCGTCAAAATAGCGGTGATAAATTCGCATCGCTAAAGCTGTGACGTCATCACCGCACGTCATCACCGCCGTGACAACAGCGTGGCGACAGAAGGGCGCTTTGAAACGGTGCCGCTGCAGAAAGCCGATTTAAATTAAGGTAAAGGTTAGGATTAGGTTTAGGGGTTTACTTTAGGGTTAGGGTTAGGGTTAGGGTTAGGGTTAGGGTTAGGGTTAGGGTTAGGTTTAGGGTTAGGTTTAGGGTTAGGTTTAGGGTTAGGTTTAGGGTACTGAGTGCTTCGGAAGGCGCGATTTGCCCTCCGCCCTTATGTCAGCGCGGTAAGGTCACATTTGCTTTAGCGATTCGGACGGCGCGGATTAGCACTCACGCTTATGTCTCCGCGGATAAGGGCTTTGCGGTATTGTGGTGGAACCACCTTCCTTACCAGTTTGCAAATGTGAGTGCGTGTGCGTGCACGCTCGCTTTGCTTGTACGAGCCGTATCTGCACATGCGCACTGCCTTCTGCACATGTGCAGTGCTCGTGCATTACATCGGGGCATCTGGGAGGAGCCTCCCTCAGCTCCCACTATCAGTTTGCCTGGAGAGAACTGACTGAATACCACCTTTGATCCCCACTTCCTTTAGAGGGAGATGTGAGGTGTGGTAACTGTGTGTTTTTCAGTGTCTTCTCTTTCTTTATGAATCAGTTTACTTGTCAATCCTCGGCAATACTAATTGCCAAGTCTTCATTGATTGGCTATTAAAGCATGACAGGAAATAATTTAGTGTTCAAGGACTATATTTTGCTTTTGGAGACGGCCTGGACCTACAAAATGTATAGAATCATATCTCACATAATGGAAGGGTCTGTGATATTTGAGGTTTCTCTTTCTCTCTTTTTAAATGGTGATATCCCTGTTTTATAGCATATATAACGATTTCATGTTTTCCACCATGAAAATGTCCAGAAGTGATGCTTCAAAGGAATGAAGGGATACCAAAGACTGCAAGAAAGGAACTGGGAAGCATACCGTTTGGATCTGTTTGGCACATAAGCCATCAAATGATAACCAATAGGGCCCAATTGAAAATGGACAGATGTAGTATGTGAGAGTGGTTAATTAACACTTTGAGCTAGGTTCCTATTGCTTAATAATAATTTTAGCTAATAATAACACCTGGTTAAATGCATGCACATATTCATAGTATGCTTGTTGTAAATCTTTGTTTATAGATAATGAATGTAGAACCTAGAATCATAGGCCTGGAAGAGGTATTAGAGGTCTTCTAATACAACTTCCTGCTCAAAGCAGGAGTCTTATATCATCAGAGTGAAATGGTTATCCAGTCTATTTTTTGAAAGAAAAAAAAACCTCCAGTGATGGAACACCAACAACTTTGGGAGGCAAACTATGCCATTGATTAATTGTTTTCACTGCCAGAAAATTCCTTACTTGGATCGCTTTTGAATAAATTCCCATCTATTACTTCTTGTTCTACCTTCTGGTGGTTTGGAGAATAAGTCAATCTCCTCTCCTTTGTGACAGCTGGAGTTACTGGAAAATAGCTATCACGTCACCCCTAATCCTTTTCTTTGACAGGCTAGACTAGGGGTGTCAAACTTGCGGCATCACGGCGGCATCATGTGATGTATCGGGACTTTCCCCCCTTCATTAAACTGGATGTGGGTATGGCCAGTGTATGACACATCTAACCTGTGGGCCACGAGTTTGACATCCCTGAGCTAGAGATATTTAGCTGCCTCAACCGTTCATCATACAATTTAATATCCAGTCCCCTTCTCACCTTAATTGTTCTTCTCTGCAACTTTCCAGAGCATCAATATCTTTTTTGTATTGTAGTGGCAAGAAGTGGACACAATATTCCATGTGTGGTTTCACCAATGTAGTATAAAGTGGTATTACTTCTCATGATCTTGATGTTATCCCTGCATTGGCTCTTTTGGCAGCTTGCTGGCTCATACTTAAGTGGTGGTCCATTAGGGCACCTAGATGTCTCTCACAGTTACTAATAATGAAGATTGAATTGATAATTGATAAAATTATCAATAAATATAATTATCAATAAGATGTTCCAGAACACAGGAACAACAGCAGAGAAGGACCTCATCCTGGACCCCATCAGCCAGAATAATCAGCCTGATGGGACCCGTAGCAAGCGTCGTCTGCTGGCACATGTGGTAAGGCCAATCCCAGAGGGGTAAGACACTCCCTCAAATAACCTGTACCCATGCCATGAAGGGCTTTAAAGGTGACCACCAACACCTTGAATTGCACCAAGAAGAAGACTGGTAACCAATGCAGCTCATGGAGCAGTTGATGTAACAGGGGCCATTCTTGGTGGCCCAAAAACTACCCACATCGCTGCACTTGGCAAGAGCTGTAGCTTCTGAATGCTCTTCAAGGGTAGCTCCATGTAGATCACATTACAGTAATTCAGTCATGATGTTGTGGCCCACCAGTGGCCAGCAGAGCTGGCAGCAGATTCGGACAGTGAGGAGGTTGGAGAGGAACATGGGCCAGTTCTGGAGTCTGGGGAAGTCTCTGATGAGAGCTCTGTGCTGGAGGCAGAGAGGGGGCCAGAGCCATGTGCCAGTTATCAACTGCCTTAAGAGTCAGACATCAGTGAGGCAGATGAACATCTGGAGCCTGTTGACTTGGGAGAAAGGCCACAGGTGGATGATGAATGGCCCCTCCCAGTGGAAATAAAAGAGGAGAGAAAGGGGAGTGGAGTTTGCAGGAGACAATTAGTTGGTTCATCTCCAAGACTCCTTGCCAGGTTTTGCAGATATCGGCTTGTCAGCTCTCCAAGCCAGATAAGGTCTGTGACTGTAAATCCTCCCTTGAAAGACTGAATGAGCAGAATTCACAGTAAAATAATAAAAGGGATTTTTGTCAGGACAAGGAGTTTGCTTCATGCTCTTGGGAAGCCTAGAACACGTGAGATGACTAGGGACTGAATGTCTGAGCACAGGGGATCCTGGTCCAGCATAGCAACTGGCACACAACATGTTTTCATAGAAAATCATGAAGAAATATAATTCTATCACTTTATGGGCATAGATATTTAATATTTAGCGTGTAAATACATTAGTATGGCTTTGCATTTAAACTCCTCTTTCAGTTTGCACAAAATGGTACAGTCTCATCTCATGTGTAAGTGATTTTTCTATTGGTCATCAATCTATTAAAAAATTCACTGTGGCTGTGGAACATTGGAGGGGAGGACAGAGTTGGCATATTTATATGGAGGCTGTTCAAATCCTACGTCCCAGAAGTTCCTTTAGAAATCCCTGTGGATTCTGGAAAGCCAAAAAAATACCTGCAAGAGGCATCCATTTGGCCAGGCAAAGATGCTGGAATAGAGTAAAATTTTCCAAAAATTGTGATCTTTGGGTGTGTGTGTGTCCTCTTTTGAGGGGATGCTGGGAAATGCCTAATTTTCCTATGGTATAGCACACCATTATTTGGATCATTACTTTCTTAAACAAATGATTCATCCTACTTTTAGAAGACAGTGATTTAAACAGCTTCAAGAGATCATTAATAAGAAGATACTGTTTTGGTATTAAGGTTTAACTTCATTTATGGATACCCCTAGGCATTTACATAAGATAGAAATCATTTAAAGTAAGTGGTTCATTTCACTTTAATTATATGGGTCAAAATCAGTTTAACTTCTGTCATTCATAAAATCTGCCAATAAGGACCATTATTTCAGTGAATGCAGTGAAATAATAACCTTTTAAAAAACTTTTATGGATTAAACAAAGATGGATCTAGTTAATATTTGAATGAGGGACCTTCAGAGAATAGTAATCTTGTAAGCTCAAAGGGCTTACAAGGTGGTTCACTGGCTAAGACGTTGAGCTTGTTGATTAGAAAGGTCGGCAGAATGGCGGTTCAAATCCCTAGAGCCATATAACGGAGTGAGCTCCCATTACTTGTCCCAGCTTCTGCCAACCTAGCAGTTTGAAAGCACATAAAAATGCAAATAGGAAAATAGGAATCACCTTTGTTGGAAAGGTAATAGTGTTCTGTGCCCCTTCTGTGTTTAATCATGCTAGCCACATGACCATGGAGACGTCTTTGGACAGCACTGACTCTTCAGCTTTGAAACAGAGATGAGCACTGCCCCCTAGAGTCAGGAATGACTAGCACATATGTGCAAGGGGAACCTTTACCTTTAAACTCAACTGGGAAACTCCCAGTTGTCAAACTCAACCTGAGTCATTTTTTACCTAAACTTAATAAACATTTTGAATTTTGCCCTCTCAAATGTCACATATTTCTTCCACATGTTCACAGAAAATTTCTGATTTTGGTCAAAAGTCCGTTATATTGTTGAGCAGGGGTGTCAAACTCAATTTCATTGAGAGCCGCATCAGCATTGTGTTTGACCTTGAGAGGTGGGGTTGGGTCACTCGCGTCAGGGGTACTTGTGGTGGCCAGAGAGCTCCGCCAGCAAAAATGGGCTGTTTCCAGGGTGGCCCTGTGGGTCAGAACTGCGGGTCAGATCAGAGCTGGGTTCCTACCAGTTCGCACCTATTCAGTAGAACCGGTTCGTCAAATCTACCAAACCGGTTAGAAGAGGTTCCAC